>NW_014569711.1:34133-76431 GCF_001313835.1 Polistes canadensis
ATATTGTTAACTGTAAATAGTTAACACATGACATATACCACAATCAATTTTATTCACATATATATTAAAGTATAAAAGATGTTCTCTATGCTGTGTTACAGCTTTGCTTTGCTTTTTATTTTTTGAGATAATATTAAAAAATCAATAAATAATTATTAGATTATTTTAAATATGTTATCTATCGTTAAGTCATGCACATATGCAGTATGTATATATGATATTTTCAGGAAAAGAAGTTTTAGGAAGTATATGAAAAAAATTTATTTCTTTAATTATCTAACTGTTATTTGTTTTTTTAATCTACTTTTTTCATGTATATATAACAACATTTTTAAAACAATCATGTTCAATTTTTATACCAGTTCTTCATACATCAGCTAGCTTAGCATTAAATGAAAGCTGGGATCCTGATGTAAGAGATGATATAGAAATGATGCTTAATAAAATCATTCCTGAAGGATTAGACTATAGACATGATTGCGAAGGTCCAGACGACATGGTAAGTTCTATAATTTTATAATAATTATAAAATATATAATATATGATTATAGCAATTATGATTAAAACTTTTTTTTTTAGCCGGCTCATGTAAAAGCATGCTTTTTGGGATCTTCATTAAGCATTGCAATTACGAATGGAAAGTTAGCTCTTGGTACATGGCAAGGTATTTGGTTTTGTGAACATCGTGATAATGCAGGAAGTCGCAAATTAATCATAACATTGACCGGTTGTCTCAGGGATTCAGCACGTACCCCTTTAAGTCCCGTCAGCCCTATTGCTTCTACCAGCAGCTAGGACCAATCACACCCCCAAAGGTGTGGCAAACGTCAGCTGCACATATCTACTTCTTGTAATTTAAGCTAGCAGCTGCTTAATTCTAGAAATAACCTAAGAGTAGAATCGAAGGAAGAGTGAATGGATACTATGTAAACTCATAAGAACTGTATATATGAATCTTTATATTGAACAAATAGCTGGGAATTTGATTAATTTTTAGAGTCATACTTTAGGTATTCAGTTAAATCATTACACGATTACACAAACAGATAACATTATTTCTTAATTTTATTTTATTTTTTTTTGTTTTTTTTTTTTTTTTAAGAATAAGCTACCATCGAAATGTAATATTGGGATTTATTGGCAACAACTGACCTTAATTCTTGACATAGAGTCGGTTTGTGTAACCCCATTGAGGAGGATGTCTGGATCTACTCGGACCCTTAGCTCTTTCTCGCTTGTATTGCACCGAATACTGTCGAAAATAACGTTCGTCTCGGTATCCAGTTAAGTCGAGGCGAGTTTTCTGCATTCGAGTCTGCATAGAGGCACGCACATATTTGAATGATCGTATATATATGTAATTATTTATGTTTCATGTGGAAGTCGGTGCATCAAAAGAGTGTCACACACATTGGATTCATTTAATAAAATTAAAAAAGGTACAAAAGATAAAGTTGGATGTTTAATCTAGTAATGATAAATTGCAGCTATTGTGCAATAAAGTGTTCCATAACAAAAGAATCATGAGAAATATAAGTTATACATACTTTAGAGACATGCAACGTAATTACACTAGTATCCTATACTCTTTCTCGTTACTCTTAGATATAAATAATCGAATGCATTTTAATGCGTCCAGTACTCCGAATTTAAATATATATAGCTTTATTTAAGAGACCCTTTTACAAAAATAGTCAAATTTGCCAAGAAAATTATACAGACAAATGCTGGTCTGGAAACTTGCATTCTTTTTTATATTGTGCAAGATAACCAGCTTTAATACATTCTTTGTTATAACTTTCTAATTCGCTGCTTTTCATAGTGCTGCTATTTCTAATGACGTTTCCATTACACTGGGGGTGTAAGTAGAAAGATATTTCTCAAACAAATTCAATATCAAAATTCTTTGCTGTGCTAAGGCATTTCTGCTAGAAGTAATTACAAAATCTTACAGGTAAGATGCATTTACTAATATGTGTGCAAACAAAGAACCATTAAAAATTCAAAGATTTTACAGCAATGATCTATATTTTGCATTTGTAAGCAAAACTTGGCATTTTCAAATTTAATCATCCTAGTGTAATATAAAATGATGCATACATTCCTGCAGAGATTTAGCACTGCAAAGAGCTATAACAAAAATAGCATTCTCATTACGTTTCTTATTAACCACAGGTTATTGTGAACTTGTAAATGTATTTAATATAACATTAAGCAAATTGATGTTAGTCAGTAATACTATTCATTTATAGCGTAAACGATCGTCCATTCATCGATTAGTGGATACGCTTTGTAAAATATCTAATCCAATAATCCATAGCTTAAATATCAACGAGTTATAACATTTCGTCTATAACAAAATTATACACCAGATTGGTGCACTTCGTGATACAATCTCAAATACTGGAGATTACGAAATTCATGCGCGCGAATGTGATTTTGATCTTCTAAATATATCCAAAGGAAAAAAAAAACAAATTTTTATGCCTATATGCCGAATAACAATTGAGCTGTCTAACTGAAGATAAGTGATAAGCAAATATATGTCTGTCAAGCTGCCAATACTGACATACATCATCGGAGTAACATGAGTTACTGTACTACATGTTTACTACATTTGATGGTGGTATATAAATTACAGACTTTGCTTCTAATAAATATAATAAGTGAATTTTACTGCTCACAGATTTCTTTTATAATTTAATTTGTAAGTGAAATTATTAGAAAGAAATATAACCCTTTGCACTCACATTGCTGGCGTGTGACAATACTAATTTTCCCTAAAACTCTTGAATCACTTCTGACGTGGCACTGATGAAACAAAAAAGAATAATTCTTTAATTTGTTCGATTATTTGATAGATTAAAGAGCATGTATTTTTTGCTTTGTTATATACTCTTCATAATATTTATGTCATATTTAATTAAACAAGGAATTTGAAACATTGCATTTTATTAATTAAATATTGGTATGTCGGAGGTGATTGAGGAGTGCAAAGGATTAAATAACTGTAACAATTGTTTCTGCCTAAGATATTAAAATAGAAGAAAATGAAGTTAGAGTTGCCTGAGAAGAGAAATGACAAAAATGATTATAGTGCAAAGAGATAAAAAAAAAATCAAAAAATAAGAAAAACTGAAATTTTAACATTTATAAACATTTATAAACTATGTTTTTTTTTATAGCAAAATTCTCTTATCTCTGTGTAATCCTGCCAGTTGGACAGTTTTAATATAAGATATGGTAAAGACACAGTTAAAGACAAATTAATCTTTTGTTATTATGAGCATATGGATGTACATAATATTGATTCATCGAAAAAAAAATGCTCTGTGCCAAACATTCGTTTGGTCCTTTGAATTGTACAGTTTCTATCTTCGTCTGAATGGGAATTCTGTACAAAATGAAAAAGTGAAGAATCTTTTTGCAAAATAGATATCCATTAAAAATCAATCTACATAATGTACATGCAAAATGCTAAATTCTACCTATATTATTATACTTATATTATTTTACTTACATAGAAGTAAATGTGCAAGAAAAATAAATCCATTTTGTAAAAGCATGATATTAATTGCAACTAATTCACTAAATGTATTAAATCAAAAAAAAAAAACAAAACAGTTTATTCCTCATTTTAATGCTTCAAACTTTGAAAAACTCTTTTGCTGACTAATGTCAATAAATTGTACATCCAACTTGGCATTCACATAGAAGCAATTTTTAAAGCTAAGAGTGTCACAAGATATGTTAAATATATCTACACACTATTTTAACCTTAGTAAATTAAATATAAATGTCCCTTATTTCTTACATTAATTATCTGCATGTAATTATAAAATGTTTCCATTGTTCGAAGATCCAATTTTTTGTCAAGTCTTCATTACTGTATTACTAGCATGTATGCTACATGTTTCATATAAATTTCATTTAACATGTACATATATACAAATTTAAAAATAATCGAATAATATTGATATACCTAGATATTCATAAGAACATAATACGTATCTGAATTCCCATTAAAATGGAATTTACATATTTACAATTTATCTTATTTTTTTTCCCGTTTTGTTTTTTAATTAGTTTATATATGGCATACATACTGGAGCAGCGACGCGATTTCATTAATTCATTTAGGCTAAGGAATAATACAAACGTGGACAATTTTGCTAATTTATTTAGCATATCGTTCTAAACTTTAATCACTGCTGCAGTATGCACGAGGCCTTGATATTTAAAATTAAATGAATACACTTGCAATTAACAGTAAGTAAACAATATTTTTCCTCCTTGCAAGAGGTTCTTAACCGTCGGAAAATAAAAATAATACTTCATACACATATAAATATATATAAACATATATGTATACATGAATTACAAAATATTAATCTACTTCTTTTTTAAAATCTTGATATGCTTCCCATTATGTGAAATGTATATATAATTATAGTTTAGTATATAATTTATTTCACAAAAGTAATTTATTTATATTAACAACGTTTCTAATCTATTTATTAGGATTATGATATATACTAAACGCGATACAACCAGTCTTTTACACACGTCATATTAGAAATTTATGTTAAGTAAAATTAATATTATTGAAATTTAAGCGTTGAAATTATACAGCCAGCTGGAATTAAGTTTCTACAAAAACAATATACTTTATTACATACACACATATATATATATACACATATATATATTTAAAAATATTTATTAATTTATCATGACACATTTTAAATGTATATACAGATCCCAAGTCTCTTTTTTATTTTTTACTAATAATTAAGAAACATTTTTATATAATATTAAAATAGCGTTTATGTATCTTTTGAAAAGTAACAAAAAAAGAGAGATATACAAGAAGAAATAAAAGATCTTCGTGTTGGAGCTTAATGTGGTCAACAGCCTGAAAGGTATTTCTCAAATTTATTGTCATGTATGATGAGATAAGAACAAAGATATTGCATATTCTAACTTTCTTAGAATAAATAATAAGAGTTCTACATAGAAAACATTTAGAGATTCTCATCAATTGGTACTATTATTTGTACGCTTTATTTTTTATTTTTATTTATTTATATCAATTAATAAAACCACATAACAATTTCCTAAATTATTTTTATTTCGTATTGTAAAAAAAAACTTGAAAAAGATCCGTAAACATATAAATGCTTATGAATATAGAATATAAGGCAACTTTTGTATGGCGCGATGATCCATATATTTACTATTATTTTTGAAAATAATTAAAATTATTCGATTGGGCAAACGGTGACGCAATCCTGAACGGTGAGTCAATCCTGAACATCCTATGTACAGTAATTTGAAAACTTTTCTATTCAACTTATCCTCGAAAAAATTGCTCTTATTACGTGCATATTCGTCTTGATAGGTTGTCAAACAAGTATTACGCAAATTTGTTATCCATTACTTCGTGCTTTCGTAGATAAAAACATGTTAATATTTCCGTAGATTATGTAGGTACAATTTAGTCGATAAAACGTCACCGGCGATTACCGGTGTTTTATTCAATCCGCGAAAGTTCATCATTGCCAAACTATGAAGAGAGTGATACTTTTTGTGAACGGTACCGATGTCAACGGCAAGGTTATATTTCTTTAAATTTCATTTAAATATTAATATACGTTTTTAACAAATGCTTTCGTTTAAAACTATAATTTGTTTTTTTTTAACAAAATCTCCACAAAATACTATATTTTAATTTGCTGATATAGAAAAATCCAAATTATAAATTTAAATGTTAATAATTTATTGTTAGTGTAAAAATATATGAAAATCATTATGTAAGCGTGTATTATAATTAAATAAGAGCAACGAATTTTTGATTTACTACCGATGTCTTACTTGTTATAGGTATTTATGGTTACACATTCTGTAGAAGAATTATTGTCAGCTGCTAGTACAAAGTTTGAAATCAGTGCTAAAAGAATTTTTACTCCGCAAGGTGGAGAAATTGATGATATTAAATTGATCAGGTAAAATCATTAAGTTATAGTTTGAAACATTAAAAAGTTGTTGCTTTTCTTAATTGTTAATTTCCTTTATTATTTACATTGAATTTATTTTTATAGAGATGACGATATATTATATGTTTCAAGCGGAGAAGATTTCATTTATAAAAATAAAGTTGCCAATGATGATCAAATGAATGAAGATTCAGAATGGATTACATTAAATGTTGGTGGAAAATATTTTACTACTACGAGAAGTACATTAACAAGAAATGAACCGATGAGTATGCTAGCCAGGTTTGAATAATTTCATATATTTCAATTGTATGATCCTACTTGCATTGCATAATGCAAATATAAAATAGTATGTGATTGTAAATATAATGTTGACTTTATAGAATGTTTACAAGAACGCAAAAGTCTGATGATACATTAAAGCCAAGTTTGAAAGATCACACAGGTGCCTTCTTAATTGATAGAAGTCCTGTGTATTTTGAACCATTATTGAATTTCTTAAGGCATAATCTTATAATATTAAACTCTAATGTTAACGTAGATGGTACGTTTTTTTATAAATCAATCAAATATAGAACACACACGCGCGCGCGAGCACATATTTATATATATATTTTCTATTTGCTATACTTTTCATTTTAGGTGTGTTAGCAGAGGCTCATTATTATGGAATGGAAAATGCTATAAGTGTTCTTACAAAAATGGCCAATGAAAAAAATTCTCCAGGAGATGGTCTCATAACTTTAAACCGCAAACACGTTGTGAAAGCGATCATGTCTACATCGCCAGCTTCTGAATTGAGATTTCAGGGTGTTAATTTCTCAGGTGCTGATCTTTCCAAGTTGGATCTTAGGAATATTAATTTTAAGGTTTGTTTACCACAATAGTTAATTTCCAATGGAAGTCGTATTTCGTGCTTATTATATAATTATTTCTTTCAGTATGCTGTTATGGATTCTTGTAATCTAGCAGGCGCTAACTTAACTGGATGTTGTTTTGAACGAGCTAATTTATCACGTGCCAACCTTAAAGGTGCACTGCTTTCATGCGTAAGAATGCCATGTGCCAACTTGGCTTCTGCAAATTTACGTTCGTGTAATTTTGAAGATCCTAATGGTTTGCCTGCAAATATGGAGGGAGCAGATTTTCGAGATGCGGATTTTGAAGGAAGTAATATGCCAGCAGTTAATCTGAGAGTGGCCACGTTAAAGAATGCTATTTTACGAAATTGTGATCTAAGATCGGCTGTATTGGCTGGAGCAAATTTAGAGGTAAAATACTTACTATTATTTAGTTGATTTATTATTATTATAATTAAATGTACATTTTAGCGTTGCGACTTATCAGGCTCAGATTTGCAAGAAGCCAATTTACGTGGGGCAAATTTGAAAGATGCCACTTTTGAATTAATGCTTACACCATTACATATGTCTCAAACCATTCGGTAACAATAAAAGAAATGCTAATTTTTATAACTTTCTGCTTATTGTGATATAAACGTGGTTTATATTTAACTGATATTTCAGCCAGATAATATAAATTGCAGCATTGGTAAAATTTTTTATTTTTTATTTTCAAATTGATATTTTATATCTATAATTCATTTAATTAATATTTATAGAAAATCTATTAGGAAAAAAATGATTTGATTCAGTTCGCAACAAAAGAAAAAGAAAAAAAAAACAAAGAAATTGCAATAGAAAGTAATATTTACTGTAATTTCTATATCAATATGAAAAATGTCTTCGTTCTAGTAGATAAACTGAAAATTGATAAGTTGAAATTGATGAAAAAAATATAGGAATACCTATATGTATGTAATTTCAGAGGAATGTTACGTGAGTTCTTTCACTACTTCTGTCATTACTATAAGCGTGTGTTCGCGTGTTATTAAATCAAATATGCTATTACATTTTCCATAATAATATATTTGATAGCGAAACAAATGAATTATTTAATACGAGCTAAATAGGACCTAGATAACGATTAACGCATTTAATATAAATATACTGCATGTTTAATAGAAATACATTTCATACTTGTATTGTCTGTGCAATAGAATTTACAGCTGTTGAAAATTGCATTAGCATGGTTTCCTAAAAATGCATTACTTAATTGTACTCTACTTTTGTACTGTATATTAGACATAATATTTCGTTATATTATAAGTATAAATGCTACATGATATAATATAAACATAAATGAACATATTCATTTAAATAATTGTAAATATATAACTTAATTAAGCCAATATTCTTTTCATAATTACTATATACATATAATAGTTAAACATACTTATATAAAATAACATTTTTTATAATTTATAATAATTTAACAAGTATTTTTGTGTGATTTAAACAAAAATACAAATAACAAAAGATTTTTTAAAATTAAATCCAAACAAATTTTGTGATGAAAAAATAATAAGAATTTAATTTCAACGAAAGCAAAAGCTTTTCTTTGAATTATGTAACTTGACACGTAATTTGTTCATCAATTTAATCGGATTGAACAAATCGTATCATTAAACTATATATTAGATTTATTTTACCACAGGTCTGTGCGTCTTACTTTGTCGACAAACAATTTTGACATTTTTATTTCTGTTAGTTCTTATATGCACTACGATAAAGTAGCTATCTATGAAAATTATAATTTTAAAAACTTATTAATTATTGACATTTTGTGTCCACAATAATACAATGTTATTTCTAATTAACTTTCGTTTCAATTTGATTTTATTTCCAGTTAATCTACTTTAAATAGAAATACTGTCTTTTCCTTACGTCTTAATCTTTTTCTCTTTGGATATAATCTCGTCTATAGCAAAATCGTTCATAGCATCTATCAATGCTGATGTTGTACAGTATCCAACACAATGTAAAATACGTTCTCGTAAAACATAATTTTCCAATAGTCCATATTCACATTTACCCACCAATTTAAGTAGATCAGTTGTAAAAGCATCTATTGTTTCATTAGGTTGTTTTACTCTACTGTTGAATTTTTGTCGTTCGACAATGACGTGTGGAGTCTTAATATTAAAATATTTAGTAAACTCAGTTTTTATTTCTTCATAAGACATTTCTTTTTCAAAATTTGGTTTCAATTCCATCATTAGTTCTTTCGCTATAGGACCCATTTTATAAAAAAGGAGATTTATTTTTACTTCTTCTGATTCCACATTATAATATTTCATTAACTGCTCCAAATTACATATCCATTCAAACCATAATTCTGATCTTGAAAAATTAAATGGTTTGCAAACAAAATTGGACATTATACTGGTGATTAGTTTCTTATGACGTTTTCTGTCCGATTTATTAAAAATGATTTTAATTGCTTCTCGTGAAATAACTTTATTTGCTTTTGTTTAGTACATACTTTGAATGCGCTTTATCAGATTAAATATATATATTCATTACGTATAATTACAATTTTTATCTATGTATTTTAGTAAATTTGACAAGAGTGCCATCTATATTGTGGTTTGTTTACCTCAATTACCAATTCGGAAGAAAAAAATATGCGTGGCTGTGTTGCATTTGGTAAAAACCAATAGAAATCTATCTGATAAAAATTTAATATCTCTAGAGAAAATATTTTGAATCGATTTATTTTAACATACTAATTGTATCGATTGTAACATCGATGTATCAAATAGAAAATATTGATTAACAATTTCTAATTCATACATAACATGGAACTTAACCTAAATTTGTGTATATATTCGAAATGTAAGAATTATAAACATTTTATTCTCTACTCTGGAATATAACAATCGAATATTGTAAGTATTCCAACGTTTGATTGAATCATAAATTATGTACAATTATTTATTCGATGTAATTATCACAGATTATAATTACCACCAGTTTAAAGAACAGTTAAATCATTACAATGGTCGAAATGTTTGATTGGGAGAACGAAGATCCTCTTACAACATTAAATACACAATTGAATAAATCCATGGCTTTATTTGAAAGCAAAGGAAATGATGATCAGCTGCAATTAAATAAAAACAACAAATCTATTAAAATAAATACAAAAAGTAGTTCGCCCAGAAAAAGCACTTCTATTAATGGTGTACATAGAAAAGGTATTTTAAAGAAATCAGAAGGTACAAATAGTGAAGAAAAAAATTTAGAAGAATGGAGCGAAGAGACTCCCAACAGGAATGTTGACAGAAATGAAGCAGTTCCTAAAGCAAGTCTAAATGCATTAACAGTTACATCATCATCGAGACCACAAAATGTATATAAGTATTACATTACAACCCTTATAACTATGTAGAATCTAATAAAAAAATAGTGTCTTGTCAACTTGGATCCTCCTTTATAAGTAAAAATAATTTAATATCAATAAATTGACATATTTTAGCTTGAAGATTTGATAAAAGAAGAAAATTTAACTATGGAAACTAATTCTACTTTCAATTTTGATGATATATCTGACAGTGAAGATATTTGGATCTTGAATATACCTAAAACGGTAAGTATATTTCATGTGTTACATTTTTATTTTTGGCAGTAAGTCATTTATATTAGAACATTTTTCCAGGTAGATACTAAAGAATTGATCGGACAGAACTTGGCATTGGGAGATAAATCCAAACTTAGAGTAGGAGAAAAAAAATACTGTGCTATTAAACAAAGCATGCAGCATGACGTTACTTGTGTATTTGGTACCAGTAAAACAAACTCGCCGTATAAAGCAGGTATTTATTTTATTTTAAGCAGTAAGAAAATAACACGATTAAATATGTATTATAGACTAATTGTTAAATGTTTTATAGTTAATATAAAACCAGCAGGCTCTATAACAATTAGAAGAAAATTATCAATTATACCAAAAGGTAAACCCATATTGTTAGATAACGTAGGGGTTCCGTTCCCTGAAAATTTGAGAACGCGACATCCGTTGTTAGGTGTTGCTATTGAGAATAAACCCAAAAGAGAATCAAAAATGGTTGGATCGAGTAAAAGGAAGAGAACAATAATAAAATGATTACCTAAACATTTATATGCTTTATATTCATAAATTGTTTTCAACAATTTATTGCTATGTAATTTTGATCTAATTATAATTTGTAAGGATACTGATATAACGATTCTGTCAAACGATCTTTTTTAATATGCTACAACACATTCTTTCACGCATGAAAGAGAATTCATTTTCGATTGGAATGCAGGGATACTTGTTAATGCGGTTGGTAGACATGTGTTAACTCTAGTAACTAAATGACTTTTTAGACAAAGCGGTAAATATAAAAAGTAACACAAGGATATAACGTATCATATATAATATTATAAGAAATAATCGCGCAACAAATGTAGAGAATTAAAGGAAATACATAATAAAATAAGATTGATATTACTTGCGCGAACGTCAATAATCAAATGGAAGGGCGCGTCGATATTGACCAATACTAAAAAAGATGCCTTTTACGTATTTATAAAGAGTAAATCCGCGTCTCTTTGACATGCGCTCTGACAACCCTTCCTCGTCCCTGCCCCTCTCTCTTCCACCTTGTTGGTTCGTCCACTTGGGTCGGGATCCCTCTAGTAGTCGTAGCATGTAATGTCCGTTCCTGCGCGATCGTGGTGCGCGTTTGACCAAATTTCGGGAAGCTTAGAACCAAATTTTCCAGTAGAGAAAAGAAAGATTTCTTAGTGTTATAGTTGAAAAACGTAAGTAAACAAGAAGCAAGGAAAAAGCGAAATATTGCTACGAACGAGTGAATGTATACGCGATTAATTGAGAATCGGCGAGTGGTATGTGGAAAGACGCGATATAATCGTCGACGCGCGAGCTCTGTTGAAAAATATAAGTGATTATCTCTCTAAGAATAAGATTAAGGTTAAATCGATTATTCCTTCGTGGTTATCTTAGAATATCGAACGATTCCTCTTTTGTGACCTATGCAATTATTATTTGTCTTTATTTGAAGAAAAAGAGGAAGAGATGGAAATAATAAGAGGAGCATCAATCTCTTTCCTATCTTTTCTTTCTTACAAATATTTTCTTTATCGAATCGGACTTTATTTGCTAATCGTTTGAGTTGGTGCCCACATCAAATGTCAGCCCTATCCTTGTACATTTTTTCTAAGTTAAACGTGCCAAGGAAAGCTGTTTAATCGACATAAAAGTCTCTTTCTCTCTCCCACTCATAACATCGAGAGAGAGAGAGAGAGAGAGTTAATCGACATAAAAGTCTCTTTCTCTTTCCCACTCATTACATCGAGAGAGAGAGAGAGAGTGTCAGAGTGACGCAGAGGGGTAGAGGGACATGTCACGATTATAAGTTAGAAAGGGATAGCAAGCTATAGCAGCGAATGTCCTTTTTTTCTCTATTTCTACGTCCATTTCCCCTTCCTCCTATTTCCCAGCTCCCACTCTGGTGGTGCTTCCTCGACGTCCCTCAGCGCCCCCTTTCTTCTGTTCGTTTGGTCTCTCTTTTCTTTGGACTTGTCCTTTTTTCCCCTGAAAGTCTACGTCGCGAAACATTAGAGAACGTCGCGTCCTTGCGTATGCGAGAATTCTTGCAAAGGAGGTTTCGCGAAATTAACGTGTCATGCCCCACCACTAGAGATTTAGACGGATTTTCAGGCAAATCCGTAACTATGATGGCGTAGTACCTCTCACTCGCACGCTAATGACGTTTCGTCGTTTCTTCTCAACGCCACCAACAGCTGTTTCGTTCGATTGTCGCCCTCTCCTACGGTTTGTATCTCCCAAACTATTACGCTAAAAAAAAAAGAAAGAAAGAAAGAAAAAGATAGAAATATCGAGATGATAGAGAAAGAAAGAAAGGAAGGAAGACAGGCAAGCAGACAGATAGGCAGGCAGGCAGGCAAGCAAGCAAGAAGGAAGGAAAGTCTTTCTACACGTCTTTTAGACTAGTTCAACTACTACTACGTCACTAACGATCATCTCGATCGTCGATATCGAGCTCGTCGACGATAGGATTTACGTCAAAGTACTCTGTTCTAGCCTCTCCCATAATCTGTTGAGCGTCCTTTGTTCTCTTCAACGCTCGTCTGTGACAACTCCTGTCAAACGGAGACGAACTTTTCGATTTTTTGTTTCTGGCGCTTCAGGAACGACACCTCTTTTACATTTTATCTTACACCATCGCTAAATCGGAAGGATATACTTTTCGATTTTCACATCTACCTAAGTTATTTTTCTAAATCTACCCAGTCGGACTTGCACTATGCAGTGCGTTTTATTTTTATTCAATTTAACAAAAATTATCCGAAAATCGGAATCAAACGATAAGTCGTTTAAAACGTTCGTTATTTCGCTATTCAAATAATCCCATACGGTTGACGTAGTAGAGGGAAGCTTTTTTTTCCTGAGATACGCCAACACTTTCCACGGCACTCGCCTTTTCGCGACCTTATCCGTCTTCGTCAATTTTCTACGAGGTTAATCTGACGTGTCATCATTTTTTTTTCAGATTGTGCAAGGATAGTAGAACATAAAGGAAAGTAGGAAGCTTATTTAATATCTCTATTGTGGAAACTCTTTGTGTATGTGCATTATTCGAAGAGAGATACCGAAGGTGCATTTTTAATTCAAACCATATTTCAACATCTTATTTAGTACGATGAAATATCTTTCATTTAATTTACGCTAAATTATATAGAAAATAGGCATAAGTTTATATATCGTTTCTATTATAAATATGTGGATAATATTTTTTAATTGAATATCGTATTATTAATTCATAATATCGTTCTTTGTATAGGTCCGAAATAAGAAGAAATACATTGTTAATTGTTGTTTTTTGGACGAACGTGGTTATAGCAAAAATTATGTCAGTATTGAATCAGAGCGGAGAGGATGCTGTAGAGTGTCCGTTGTGCATGGAACCATTGGAGGTTGACGATTTAAACTTCTTTCCGTGTACGTGCGGCTACCAAATATGCAGATTTTGTTGGCATAGAATACGTACGGATGAAAATGGCTTATGCCCCGCGTGCCGGAAGGCCTACTCCGAAAACCCCGCTGATTTTAAGCCTCTTACTAAGGAAGAAATTGCAAGGTAGAGTTTTTCTTTTATTGTATAGCCATATCTGCGTACATGAGGCTATTTAAATGATTTTTTTTTTTTCTAGGTTAAAAGCAGAAAAGAGATTGAAGGATCAGCAGCGTAAACAAAGAGTTACTGAAAATCGTAAACATCTAGCAAATGTGAGAGTAGTTCAAAAAAATTTAGTATTCGTAGTAGGATTACCAATGCGATTGGCGGACGCGGATGTAAGTTATTTTATTGTAAAAAATAGATGATTATATCTAATTAATATGGACGTAATAAAAGATAATAACAATATATTTACTGTAGGTATTAAAGAGGCACGAGTATTTTGGGAAGTTTGGTAAGATTCATAAAGTTGTGATCAATCAGAGCACTTCTTACGCAGGGTCTCAGGGCCCTAGCGCTTCGGCATATGTCACCTACCAAGTATGTTGCATTCTTCGTATTTATTATAATTACAATATATTGTATATTAAGAACTTATTAAAACCTGACCTTTAATGAATCTAAAAATAGCGTCAGGAAGATGCTTTGCGTGCTATAGAGGCTGTGAATAATATCGTTGTGGACGGACGGACAATAAAAACGTCATTGGGTACAACAAAATACTGTTCACATTTTATGCGTAATCAGGTGTGTCCTAAACCAGACTGTATGTATTTACACGATCTCGGGGACCAGGAGGCTTCTTTTACAAAAGAGGAAATGCATCAAGGGAAACATCAGGAATATGAGCGCAAACTCGTTCAGTCTTTACATGCTCATGCATCAGCATTGCAGCGGTAACAACATACTAATTCATTACCTTAATGATAAACAGATTTAAAGTATATATAGTAAAATTAAAATTTAACGTTTTAATTATACAGAAAACCAACACCATCGCCACCTGTTACAAGTAGTATTAGTCGTGAAAATGGAACTACAAATTCACAAGCCAAGGAAGCATGGCCTTCGTTACAACCAGGACAAACAAATAGTAAGAATTTTCTATAATAGATACATTATAAATATAATATATAATATTAACATATTTAAAACGCGTTTATAGAGAATATATTTATTATTTAAAATTGCAATTTAAATTCACATATATATTTACACTTTACAGACACACAAATGACTTGTAAAGAATCATCACCACCTACCCAAACAACTTCACAGCAACATAGCATAATTAATGGTAGCAGTCTTACCACCCAACAAACGCATATATCATCCGGAGGTTCTATGCATCAACAAAATAACAATAATAAAGGGGAAAATGGTATGGGTCTACGCAGAGGCAAAAGTAATAGTGAAAGTAAGGCACAAGCAGCGCGAAATAAACATAAAAATTGTCAAAATAAAGAGAAACATAGTACTCGAACAACGTCACGTTCTGAATCAAGCTCGATTAGTGTACAAAATAATGTGCAACCACAAGTGAATGGTCAGAAGGATATAAGAAATTTTTCAGCCGAAACGAATAGTGATGTATTGCAAAAGTTAGGCAATAAGTGTAAGGTTGAACAACAACAACAACAACAACAACAACAACAGCAACAGCAGCAACAACACCAGCAACAGCAATCTAACAAAATTTCTAAACCGGCACAACAACCATCTAATGAACTTAAAATAAATGGTATAGTTCAAAATGGGGAGCGACGACATTCGGATAGTGAAACGGATCAACAACGAGAAGGTAGCACACCAGCTAGTACAATTTCAAGTTCAGAAGAGTCTAATGTAAATCATCAAGTGGAACAATTAGTGGAATCGAGTGAGGAAAACAATGGTGCTGCAATTTTAGGTGAGTTCCTTATACTCGTCGTCATTTCTTTATGTATCGACCATCTACTTTTACACTGAATTGATGAAAGTGAATGTACGTGTGCACAGGTAAATCTAAGATATATAATTACAGTCAGGCTTTAATCTTTGATTTTAAAAATATATTATTTTAAATAGTAATAGAGAGTTATACGATGTAACATTAAAGTCATCCCCAAAAATTACAATAATAAGATATGATGCTTTGCCATTAATGACAGTCACATAGGAAATTTATATAAAATATATTTAAAATGAAGATAGTGCTAATAGTTTTGTTATAAATGTTTTAAAAATTGCATGTTTGTAGATTATCTCATATATTTTCTCATCTGTTATAATATTTATAAACCTTTGCGTATAAAAACAAAAAGAATTAATAAAAAAAAAAAAAATAATAATAATTTTATAGTCCTTAAAATTGGACATCTCTATAAGTATTATGATACATAGCTTTTCTCATCATGTAATTATCAAAAGTTAATACATTGTTATAAGAAAACACAATACAATTCATATAAGTAATCATGCGAGAATAGACGAAATATTTATAATGAGTTGCAAAGAATTCAGATTGTGAATCTTGAACTAATATAGATATTGATATATGCCAAAATAAAGAGAATTCTTGAAAACAAGAAGTAGCTGTTTGTTGTATTTTTGTATACACTTAACTTAATCCTTTTTACAAAATTTCATAAGAAACATTAAATTCTGCAACACTTGCCCAGAAGAATGTTTATCTCTGTCCCTTCTCCATTTGGATAAATGAAACAAATAATACAAATTGTATGAAATACATGTGAATATTTCAACACTCGTAACGAAAAATTAATGACAGAGCGGTAGGTATTATTCTAAGAGATTCTATACTAATTTCTGGGTACGTGTATGTATATTTTAATTTTGGTGACTAAAAGATTATTAGAGGCTGTTTATTCTGGCATTCTGATAATCAGTAAATAAATGACATCTTGATCGCGTCTCGTAGTGTAGCGCTATGTGCGTATCGTGTCTAGGTTCATCACCTGCTAGCACAAATTCATCGCAAGGTGCCAATCAACAGCCACCACCTGGGCTGCATAATGGGTCTCAAATGCAACTTAATCATCGGTCAATCTTTCAGGCGGACAATAATAGTTTCTTCAGTACAAATACCTTCCAAAAAATATCTACAGCCGCCTCTGTCACATCCAATTCCTTAGCAGGCACGTACATTGAACTCTTTCAATACAGGTGTCATACATGATTATCTAAAATTAAACTTTATTTCCTTTCTATGATTTATCTTAAAATGAAATGTATTTTTTCTTGTTGTTCATATAGGAAATACAAATTTGGATTGGACGAGTACAGGCTTGGCTTCCATACCCGATTCTTTACCCGCAGTTCACTCGAGCGAAGATTGGCAAGCAGCATTCGGTTTTCATCCGGAATCAACGCGATCAAATCATATTGTACGAAAAATTAGTCCTTCTAATTCACCGCGAGTAACTTTCAACTCTGAAGATTTTGCCGAAGAAGAAGCATATAATAATTCGCAGTATAACGCGATTTCTGAATCTTCGATCAACTTTCAAACAAATTTGCTTGTTAACTCACCTGCATCTAAGTTTATGGCAGACTTTCAGCAAAATTCATTACAACAAAGGCTTGCTATGCAAGTTAGTGAATTAGATCGTATAATATTTTTAATATTTCATCAGGTATATTAAGCAGGTAACTAACTCTACATTGAATATTTCTAAGGCACAACAGAATCAAGAAAATTGTGAATATATCAAGCAAAACGGACATGCAACTTTAAAAGAAGTTCAAAATCATCATGAATCTGGATCTGATGTAAAAGCTGACGATGATTTAGGTTTCGATCCCTTTCACGAAACGCAAAAGGCTCTTGCGGAATTAATGGAAAACGAAATGCAGTTACAACAACAAAGAATATTTCAACAACAACAACAGCAACAGCAGCAGCAGCAACAAAGAGAACGAGAAGAGCAAAGTAGGGTACAACATCAACAAAGTCTTGCGAATATTGGTCAGCAGCACTTTCCACAGGTAACAAAAGTACTCACAAGGATGTAACGGAATAAGTGGAAAATATGATGGCTTTAGCACATCAACAAAACAAAAAATTCATATAAAGAGTTATAGCGAATATAAGATTTCCCAGTTATTCTGTTACACCTTGTATATATTTGCATAGAATATATTTCAAGTTGATAAAAATGGGTAATTATCATTTCAGGTTGCACATATAGCACATCTGCAACAACAAGCGCAACACTTGCAAAATTTGCAAGTTCTTCAACAATCGCATTCCCTCCTGTCTCGTCTTCCGCAGAATCTTCTTCAAAGCGGTACACAGAGTCCTGCTCAGAATTCCGTAACAGCTGCTAGTCTGGCACAACGCAGTCGCCTCCCTCCGCCAGGTTTTCCTGGTGCAACCCCAAATCACATGAACTCTTTTGGTCTTGGTATACCGCGGCCTGCCCCTACAAACAATGCCCTCACGGGTTAGTGTTTCTCCAATTTTTCCAACATCTGGAATCATAGCCCACAGTGCGTGAATTTACATACCTATGAATACATAATGTCTTCATAAAATAAATAATACATTTTGTAAGTTTAATGGTAAGCGTAGCGATAAAAAGAAACAAGGAAAAAAAATTAAAAATGTATACATAGCAAGGAATTAATTATTCAATTGTTCAGTTGTAGAATATTAGTATATAATCTTATTGTCAGATTGAACATTTTCAAGATAAGCACTTCCAAGATCACGAGCAATTAATCAATTTGAACTATGTTAAACTTCTTCTCTTTTGTGAAATACATGGAACATATTGAATTAAATATTGAAACACGATAAATATTGTTTTATCGATGAAATTTCATTGAAAATTGGCTTTTATTGTGTACACATATTTATCTGAAAATTGTAATCAAATTCTATTCATAAATGATTCATCTGGTATGTTATTTGCAGGAACACAACCATCGCAACAAAGTGCGTATCTTCCAAATGGAAATCCTCTACTCAATACGCAAGGTAAATTTTTCTTTAATTTTTATCAAAGTATTTAATCCTTTCATACATTTTATTGAAATATTCCTATTGTTATTGGAGTAGGTATCGGTAAATGCGCAGGCGATACTATTTACACATTAAAAGATTGGTGTGAGATAAGTAGCCAACAACAACAACAGCAATTTCATCATCAAGCATTGCATCAAAAAGGGGGATGGAACAACTTTGGGCCTATCGCAGATTGGACTTCAATTGATCCAGCTATCGTTAGTTCATCTAGGCCTCTTTCATTCCAAACTACTAGCACATGGCAATTTCCACATGTACATCCTTCTCACACAGTATCTCACAATGCGCAACAGGTTACCCAGCTATAAATAAAATACATATATGAAATGAATTATTGTCAATTCTATATATTGCGATGTGTAGTATTTAATGAGCATGTCGCTAAATCTTACGATTAATTTTATGTAATAGGAACAGAATGCACCAGCTCAGCATTGGGCAATGCAACCACCGCCGGGTTTTGGTTCGCCTGCAACTACAGGGCAAATAAATAATCAACAAGCGAACACAGCTGCACAGCCGCACACCAAACTAATCTCTACGACATCAGAGATTGAGAGTAGGTTAAATTCTTCTTCGTGAAATATATGTTTAAGAGAAATCATATGAACATATATATTTATATTACAGATTTATAAAGATTACGAACACACCAAGTCTACAAATGACATGGTGAAATATTCGTATCCGATGAAATGAAAGCCAGAAAAGAAATTATAAGGACAGTCTGTAACGTATGTTTTCTTTAAAATGTGTTTATATTTGCCTTCAGCTAATTGTATAGTTGCTGCGATCTTGCTGTATGAGCATTTCCTATGGGAAACAAAAAATAGTTGAATTCATCATTTTGTTGAATAATATGAAAAACTCTTGATATGAATATTATTTATTTTTTCTGATATTAGTAACAAATTTAATACATATAAAATTTTTAATATTAATTCTCTATTATCATATGTCAAATCTTAAATACACTTATGAAACAAACCATAAGTAATTTAATAATTAAACTAATTCATTCTAATTTTTTTTTTAAAGTATATTACAATTTTCACCAACATCATTACATTTTAATTAAATCTTATTATAAAATCATGAAATTATTTTTGGAGAAACTTTGGTTCTTATTAACTGAAGCTTATTAAAATGAAAGTTGAACAGATTTGAAATATTAATAAAATCTTGTACGATTTATTTTTACTACTGCTTAGATCTTTAATTAAATAATGGAGACATATAAACATTGATATGAGCCAATAGTAATTTATTACTTACTGATTGAATAATAGGAAAGGCATTACCTTAATATTTAATTAAACGTCAGGTCTATCAGCTTAGTTACAAATGATACTGGATTTATAATCAATGTAAATTTAATTTATAATCGCATATATACAAAGTCATATAAAAGAAAAAATGCAGTAATAACATTATCTTGAAGAATGAGAGCAAAATTAACGCATACGGAATATATAGAAAACTGCTGTGCGACTGTCAACAAAAATTAATATAAAAGGGCCATATCTCAGATCACAGGTGTATAAATACAAACTCGATATCTGGAGTATCTGACCGATAGTAATACAATACAAATTGCTATGTTGAACGATTTACTTTAACGGCAGATTATTTTAAATATCTGCTGCCTTAACGTGAATAACAACACGATACATATACAAGAGAATGATTGAAATAATGAACATATGATTATTATAAAATTAACTGATTTAAGGTAATCAAGAAATATACGATATGCGCAAAAAATGATTACAAACATGATATTCAATTTTCTATATCCTTCTGCTCCTTTATAATCCATATCATGTATTGTGCTCATTGATTTTCTTATTATTTTTTATTTATGTATATATATACACACTACTACTGACTATCTATATATAGTCATTTTTAACTTGTATATAAAGTACTATATGTATATACATACTCAAAATAAGTTACACAAAATAAGTTAAAAAATAAGCTTAGCACAAAATTCATCCACATTAAATGTAGTGAAAATATAAATATTACATTTTTTACATGTAAAGTGTATTTCAATTATAAATGAAAAACTATACGTAATACTATGACATTACATTTAAATTTATTAATATGTTATTAATATGCATAACAAAATATCTTATTTTATATGGTATAATATCGCTATCCATTATTTTATATGCACAGAATTTTGTATATTTAGGAAATAACATGGTATTATACAATCTTGTATCTATTTGTAAAGTAGCAATGAGAAAAGAGTATAATAATTCGTAATCTATATATTGATTATGAAAAGTATAATGATATTACTTTTCATATACATAACGGTTAATCTGAACCAGGGGGATAATGGTAAAGCTATGATTTACTTCAGTTTTTCTCCATGCAATATGTACATTCTATTACCATAAGTCTGTACTAAGGATGACGCGTATATGTACTTTTGCCCAGAGACAAATTTTTGTTAATATTATTCTGTCAAAGTGCATTCTATTTTTTACCACACGTTCTTAATGGTTCTTACTATATTTCATTAGAAGATATTTTAATCCAACTAAGTAATAAATTTAACTGCAATGACAACAATCCGGCTATAGCATCAACGATTTGTACGAAATATAAACAATTCTCTCAATTATCATCAGGCAAAGTGTCAATATCTATTGTATCATCTACTTTTTTATTTGTTTTATTTTTCAGTGCCCTACGACATAAACCCCAAAAGCCTTTAGGTTTCAAGTTAGTTTTTACCGCTGTAAATTTCCAACCCACATGAGAAGAACAGTTACCGCAACTTGCTGTTGTCCAAGCATATCTATAGAAATAAATAAATTATTTAAATAATTTCATAATCTCTTTGAGAAAAAAAGAATCATGTTTATATATATTAATCTCCTCACCCTGGAAACCAACTATAAACTGTTGAGGATGAATCCATACTAAGCAATAATCCTTCCGCATGATAGACAGTTATTGTTTCAAATATGACACCATAGCCATTACAATATGTACTTTGAAGTCCTTCCTTACTCATTGGAAACATATTCGATTGATGAGCAATGAAATTATCGCAATGTACACAAACAAAAGATCTATCCTGAAAAATATAACTTCTTTTTCGTATAATAGTTCGTATGAGCATATTTTCTATCCATCCATTTTGATATACAAATTTAATTATATTACCTCAATAAGATATTTGATTTCTTTCTGTAACCTTGCAATAGCACAATCATAATTTAATAAATCAATTCTTTCATCGTCATCAACCAATACATTTTGTGCGACCCAAAATGATAATTCAATTGGATCCTTAGGTATGTTACTACCTCCTACAAAAGTATTAATACATATAGCATTAGAACGTTTGACTTAAGAAGAGAATTAACAAATAATTGTAACCTGTTGCTAAAGTAAAAATACTAACGTTGTTGAAGAAATTGTAAATGATGGCGTATCTTGGAAGACAATCTCACAGGATCATACTGTTTGTATACCCATGACGGCCATGGAGTTATAACAGACTCTACTCTCTCTACAAAATCTTGCTGTTTCGATTCTTTTTCATTAGTCGGTTGTATTCGAAAAGGGTTTAACGAAGTTAAACGACAATCCGAGAATGGATGATTCAAAATAACTTCTGGTAATATTTTAACGTTTGCGGAAAACATGTCGTTGCCCTAATGCATATATGTACATACATATCAATATATTTCAATACAATCTTCTCTTACGATTAAATATTATTCTTAATATAATTTAACAAACCTTCATGATAATGCTTAATATTTTAAATCGCTGTCTACCCTTCGCTTTTAATCGAAAACTTGATACCATTAAATCTCCATCATAATATTCATATACTTCAGCCGTTGTACCTACGCGTACCACCTTGCCATTGTTCAAACATATGACACCAAATATGCGATCTTTTTGAATGCAATTTTGTAGCATTCTAATAACTTCTATATTCTCTGATTTCATTGGTAATGTCTGTCCAGGAAATAAAATAATAGAATGCTTCACTAATAATGGTAAATTCCTGTGAATTCCATCATCCAGTAACGTTCTCCCTCTGAGTTCTTTTAGATTATTTCCTAAGTACTATTAACATACAAATAATAATATAATGTTTGAAATAATAATGTTGAAACGAAAAAAAGAAAAAGGGAAATAACTTACAGAGTGCAAGATTGGAAGGGCCAAGTCAAAAGTACTCTCTGACGGTATTGTTGCTTCTTCGGTTCCATGGTTTTCTGGATGAAGAAATTGCAAAACATGAATAAATTTATGATCTAAAAGTTATTATACAAAATACATCTATCATTATTTTCCATTTCAATGACACCAATTAAAATAAGGAAAACGATAAAAAGAAAAGTTAAGAATACATTACTAAAGCATTATCTTTCTGTGAATTTGGAAATGCCATTAATAACCAAAACCAAGTATATGTTTATACACACATATATGTAGAAAAATATAAATTATTAATAGTAAAGATTTTCTCAAAAATAATGTACCCAACATTTGAAAATCGTCCGAATCACTGGAACTTTCTGTGTCTGCAAGATCCATTGTATTCGCCGATTAAATCACTTAGAACAGAGGCTACGGAAAATGAAAAAAAGTAAAACAATGAAATATTAGATAATTTGTAATTTTTTGATAAAAAAAAGAACAAATTTTGAAGAATTTAGTAGAAGGGTTATGTATGTGTTTAGATATTAACTTTGGTTGCATTAAACATAAAAATGTTTGGAAATAAATACTTGTTAGGTGATGGTGTAGAAATATCCCACTAATCTAATCAAGTAGAGTCAAGAGTTTGTATACATACGATGTATTTAACTGTATTGCATGTGCGGATAAAAATTAAAACAATTGGACATTGATGTTATGCGATGTTACACTAATTATGAGAGAAAAAATTCTATATTTTAAAAGAATAAACATCGTGATTACGCCAATCATAAATAGTCGAGATAAATCGATGGAAACAGATCGATTTTTACAAAATATTGATTATTGAAAAATAAGATCGCATTTCGTCAATGTTTCTTAGAATAGATATCCTCTTAGGAAATATGTAATGCATGAAAAATTAAAGGAATTATTCCAAATTGTAGAATTTGTTATTTTGTATATACTAAGTGAGGTTGGTTATCTAGGTATAGATAGATTGTTTAGGTAAGATTATCTGGCACTGTGACATGCAATATGGCCGTGGCCATTAAGTCGGTGTGTTTTTGTCATTGTAAAGTTTCGACAAAACGGCGGGAATGATTTTCATTTATTAAAACGTCCATTGCTCTGCAGTAATAATGAATCAACTGATTACAGAAAGGACAAAGAACGATTATACGTATGGTGTAAATCAAGAAACTCACATTAAACATAAACAATACTCGTTAAAACAACATTGTTGACGTACGTCAACAAAATTAATTTATGTAACAATTTGACTTGCCAGACGATCAAAATGCTTCAGAAAGGAAAATGTAAAATAGAGAAGTAGACGTATATATTTTCAGATATTATTTTCATGAAGAAATACGCATTAAACTTTAACTCCAAAAATGGAATTGATTTGATGATAAAAGAATTCGATGGATAACAAAAGTGTGAGCATATTTTACAAAATATTTGAAATTTTATGATTCAATGAATGAAATATTGATTAATCGAAGGAAGAGAAAATGTGTCAATGTACGTTTAACCTATTGTAGTGGATTAAGGAATAAATATTTCGTTAATAAATGAAGTTAACAATTATCTGACTTATTATGGAAACTGTATGGAGGAACTTTAAATTCAAATACATTATTATTTGTATCTTCGTTACCTTTGTTATGTCCTGTTTGATAAGTATTGTTCCGATCAATATTGGTAAGTATATAACTTATTGATAATATTTAGCATAAAATACGTATTCAATGCGAAAAGAAGAAATGAATAGATTTCATTAAAATAATAGATGAATGCAAGTGTGAGAATGATGCTGCAATGAAGCAATATAATGCCCACAAACAAAATGCCAAATTTAATAGAAGGACCGAACGGTCGGAATACAAGCTAGCTATTCTTGTACCATTCAGAGATCGTTTTGATGAATTATTAACATTTGCGACGCATATGCAAGAGTTTTTATATAAGCAGGATATAGAATATCATATATTTGTATTGAATCAGGTATATAGTTTAAATAAAGTTAAAATATGAAAACTTTGTTAAAGAATCATTTTAAAATTAAATCATTTCGTATGTTACAGTTTGACAGATACAGATTTAATCGAGCTTCCCTTATTAATGTTGGTTTTTTGGAAACCAGTAAAGATTTTCATTATATGGCCATGCACGACGTTGATTTATTGCCATTAAATGACGAATTATTATACGTATATCCCAATAAAGGTCCTTACCATATATCATCACCGGATTTGCATCCTCGGTATCATTATTCCACATTTGTTGGTGGTATATTACTTATTAAAAGGTAATTATATTTGAATAATATTAATAATATAATTGTTGACATACGCAATATAAATTTAAAAGAAATTTATAATTTTTTGTAGAGAGCATTTCAGGCAAGTTAATGGTATGTCTAATAAATACTGGGGTTGGGGTCTAGAGGATGATGAGTTTTACGTTAGGTTGAAAGAAGCTGGTTTAACTATTACTCGGCCTCAAAATATTTCTACAGGAACGCATAATACGTTCAAGTATGTTTCAATATTATATTAACAATGATAAATATACATTCGGTACATGCTCATTGGTATGTATTAAATGAATTAATAGATTTCACGAATAAATGATATTCTGTCATTATTTCAGGCATATTCACGATAGAAATCATAGGAAGCGTGATATGATAAAGTGTTATAATCAGCGGGAAGTTACTAGAAAACGGGATAGAGAAACTGGTTTAAATAATATCTCGTATAAAATAATAAGTAGAATTAAAATGACTATTGCAGGCACACCATTGACAGTGCTCAATATTTCCTTGATGTGTGATAAGTCTAGTACACCTTGGTGTGAATGTGATAAAACTAGTGTTTCTAAAGATACTAAGCCAAAAGAGAAAAAGAAAATAATTGGTAATAATATTAACAACGATAATAATAATATTAATAATAATAATATTAATAATAATAAAAACAGAGGTAAATCTGATACAGCATTATAACTATATTATTATTGTACTAAAAAGAAATTACAAATCCCATAAGAATTACATTAAACATTGTGTTTTTTGATAGTTTGTATTTTCGGAGTACAATAACTTTTGTCTACATAAAGAAAAGAACGTTTTTGTTTAATTTTTGATTAAAAAACCACATCTATAGTTGAAAGTTTACTTTAATATATTAAATGTCCATACCAGTTGACGATAATTACTTGCGCGTTTCATACAAGGGATATGACTAACATACAATGGATGATATTTGAGAATATCAATTTAATTAACTAAGATTCGCTAATAAAATGCATATTTATCATACAGGTGACATAACATGTAAATTTTAGACTGTTTGTACACATTATTTACATCTAAAATTATTCTCATGATCGCATTTTACAATAAATAATAATCACAAATGCTTAATGATTATTTTACAATGACAAGGAACAAAACTCTGTTCAAATATTAAAACCTATATTAACATACATCTATATATCTGCAACGAGATAAAAAAAAAGAGAAAATGATTGATTGAATATTATACATATATATACATAAATATATATGTATATATATGTGGCTACATGACAGCACTTAATTCTTCCATAAAATGCTTCTTAAGTTCATGAGAAGTAAAATCATCACCATCGTTATTTTCATTAAAAATATCTTGTACAGTCCCAGTTATTGTTTCTGTAGTATTTAATTCTGTTGCTTTATTATCCGATTCTGGTATACCAGAATCTTTAGTATCTATTTCCATTTCGTTCCTTAAGCATTGTACATCTTTTAATTGTTCTTTCTTATTCAAAATATCTCGATGTTTTTCGTTATTGCTTTGCTCTTTTGTCACATTATTACTAAGAAATCTTTTCAGAGCTGTTAAGGGCGGTAAGGGGAAACCAAAGTCGATTAATTTAATATAACCATCCTTTCCGCAATCATTCCTAATTGCTACAGCGGTTGTCAAAATTTTTTCCGAAAATTCTCCTTTACTGTTATCAATTAGCAGTTCATTAAACCAACTCATTTTTTCATCTAATAATTTTTTTCGTCTCATAACCGTCTGCATATTTAACATCTTTCGTTTATAAGTGTTTGTATTTTTTTCTGCCCTTTCAAGATATTTCGAAGCTTTCTCTAACTTCCAATTCAATTCTTTTATTTGATCTTCCTTTTGTTTGATGTTTCCTTCTAATTTCCTTCTTTGTTGAGATTCTAATGTCATAGTTTTCATTAATTTCTTATTTACCACCTCAAAATAGTTCACTCTACTTGACAATTCTTCGATTAATCTTTGCTTCGATTCTAGACTTCTTTTATTATTCATTAATGACTGTGTAGATGTTGCTTTTGTGTTTAATTTACTTGTTAACATCTCAACTTCTTTCGTCTTGGTTTGTAGTAATGTACTTTGCTTTCTTAGATTAGTTTCCATTCTTTTAAATACAATTAGTTGATTGGTTAATTTTTGAATAACTTCTTCTTGCATTTTCGATCTTTGTTGTAACTGTTCGTGTTCGTAAAATGTGTCATGAGCAGTTAAATTACCCAATATTTGTTCTATTTTATTATTACTATAATTTGTTGGAGAACTATTGTATAAATTTAACATTTTTTTCTCTAATATAGAACGTGGCGTAGAGTTAGTGAAAATATTCCTTTGTTGAATATCGCCAACCGCTTCTATTTTCAAATGTTCTCTATTTACTGTTTCGGTATTATTAAGGTATAAAGGGTTTCTTCGTAGAAAGAAATCTTTATTTTTTATTGAAAAATCTTCGTGATTATTACATGATTCTTTTGCAACATTAGATAAATTTATAGGATAATCCTTCAATTTGATAACAGATGTAATTACAGATTTATGATTAAGCTTCTCACAAGAATTATGAATTTCTTGAAAATTCTGTTTTGCATTATCTTGCCCCGTTAGTTCTTGGATAACATCACATACATCATCAGGATTACCAGTTACTTTTATTGTAAATTCTGTTTTTCCTATTTCTGCATGATTATTGTTATTTTTAATATTACTTTTGTTATTAGTTTTCACATCGAATTCAACTTGTTTATCTGTATTGTTATCTGAAATATCGCTATTGTGTATAAAACTTATATCTTGCTCAGATGTACTACCAATGGACTTTTTAATTGATTTCATTATTTCTTCTCTAGTTCTTCTTTTACGTTTCATAGCTGCTCTCATATTTGGTATAACATGTACTTCGTCTTTACCAAAATTTTCCTCTATATCTTCATTAAAGACTTTATTTTCTTCTTTGATGCAAACAATATCGTCCATATTTAACACAGGATCAGTAATTTCATTAGCCTTAGTGAATGAATTACTAATGCACAAAATGGATTGAGAAGTATCGACTTTCTCGTCCCCACTTTCAGTACCAAAAATGATTTCAACATTTTCCCTGTTATCAATAAGAATATCTCCTATTTCATGCTTGACAGGTTCTTTGTAATCCGTTCTTAAACTTACTTCCGCATTTCTTTCTGTATCATCTTGTTTTTTGGCTGTACAATTGGTTCTGTTATTTCCTGAATAATCTTCCTCGTTTGCGCTCCTTTCATCACAAATTTGTTTCAATTTTTCTTCTATATCGTCATAGTTATCTTCAAATTTGCTACTTATATTTTCAGATTTAACTTCTGCTTTAATGTATAAATTTTCAGGATTGTTTAATGTAGGATCCTGATCGCCGTTAATATTACTACTCATTTTATCGCTTTCATTAGTGTGCATTGCGGTATTGTTTTTCTTTATAAAATGATCTGTTTCTATATTGCATTCATCGGAGATTACAATGATACCATCTTGAGCGCTATTTGTAGCTACATGATCTGATACATGATCTTGTACATTATCATTATAAGTATTCCTTACTTTCTTTACTTGATATATATTATCAGAAGTTTCAAATGTCAATGACTGAGAAATTTCATCGGTATCATGGAAATCAGAATCTTTTCCTTCAAGGTTCCCAGTGGAGGAACATTCGGTATCAATCTCAAAATATTCCATAGTTTGACTATCTTCACAGTCGTTCTCCTTTTTGGTATGAATTAATTTCTGTCGCTTTTTAGGAGATTTTCTAGTAGAGGTTACAGTAAAAATAGACGGTATAGCGTTTCTTTTTAATCTAATCCTACCACTTTGTGCCAAAGACCATTCATGAGGTTCAAAGTGTACGTGACAAAGAAAAGAATTATTTGATGGCTCCCAATCGGCTCTAGCTACACGTTCTTGCCAAATTTTTCTTAATTCTGGATCACGAGGAAAACATTTCATAATATAGCCTTTTTCACTGCGATTATTGCAGCCAACTGCTGCACAACCAGGCATTTTTGCATATCCAAAGATTTAGTTGATATAAAGAATATTTACTTGCAAATAGCCTAAAAAGAATATTTCAATAAATATTTCAAATCTAAAGAGAGATTATACATACTCTCTCTCTTTCTCTTTCTGCCACAACACACACACACAAAGAGAGAGAGAGAGGGAGAAAGAGAGAGAGAGAGAGAGAGAGAGAGAGATATTATTACCAAATCATCATAAACTATTGTGTTCATTTTTTTATGTAAGTACAGAATTAGTTTTTATAATATTATAATCAAACAAACGATCATACTAATTATAAGAAGTTTTATATAATTAAATTTTGTACATAAAAATTCGATCACACACTTGTAATTCTATTACAATAAAGGAATAATAAACACACTACATGACATGTGTGATCATTTTATGATAAGGTAATACGTCTACTATTATATTAGATTTTAATAAAGAATCTTACATGGTTATTTAATCGTATAAAGTATTGAACAAATTAGATCTCAAAATAGGACGCGTATCCAGTCGGCAGTCAATTATGTTGACATAAAAGAGAAGCTATCAGCTAGGTGAACACTTAAATATACTCACACTTTTCTAATCTTATTATTATATTTGTGCGACAAAAAATTGAGTATTTAGAATCTCTATTGGTTAATAATGATTAGGCTAATATTGTTTAACGATTATCATTATTAATTCGAAAGGTTAAGGAACTTGAAAATTCAACGCGCAAATAATATACCAAGTATCTAGAGTGAAGGATAACGTTAGATTTCGATAATCTATCGATAATCGAAATAAGCTTACTATCGATAATACCCAAGTCGATACACTTAACATTTTATCGATTTATCTTAGAGCGCGAAAATTAATTTCTTCGTTTTCGATTTCCGATGAATTATTTTATCTTCAATCGGCTACTCATTACGGTTAATTTATTTGTTTAATTCTACAATTTGTATTCTTTCAACTTCGTCATATATATGTATACATAGAATAATGTTAACAAGACATTCAACTGTTTCCTCTGTTTCGATCATTTTAAATATGTGATAGATATCGAATGTATATACATGTATACATTTGAGTTTTAATAGGAGAAGATATTAATTACAAATGAAATAGACATTTCTTTCCAAAGAAATATCGAAAAATCATTTGAATGTTGTTCCTTTTACAAATTTTCCTAGTGAAAAATAAGTTCCAAGTTACTAAAAACACGTGTGCTCGCAATACGCGAGTAGCGCCATTAAATTCAAACGGAAATGGTTTGAATCGTTGGATTAAGTTCGTATAATGTTTAGTTGAATGCGGCGAAGCGATGGCAAAATATTTAATACAAATTATTATTACTGGATCGCAAGTTATTGGTAGAGCTTTTGCAAGAGCAATACGTCAAGAATTAGCAGCAAGTAAGGAGGCTGCACGACAAGCTGGCGGAGGTGAAAAAGGTGCACGACATGCAGCGTCTAACCTTCGTACTGGCATGACTTTGGACGAGGCTTTGCGTATTCTTAATGTCGAACGACCCGATCAAACCGAACTAATCAAACAAAAATATAAATATTTAATGGAAGCAAACGACAGATCTAAAGGTGGCTCATTCTATTTGCAATCTAAGGTCGTAAGAGCAAAAGAACGTATTGACGAGGAAATGAAATATCAACCGCCACTTTCGAATAATAATTCGACTAAACAAGAAGCTTCCAAATCTTTCTAGTACATATATACTTACCTAATAATAAATATAAATTCTCTCGTCGAATTATAGGAATTTGTGTATAATATGCTATATAATACTATTAATAAATACTTTTAACTCTGTGATTTTGTTTGAAATAGATAAACAGTACGAGTTGTTTGTTGTTTGTTACGTAGTAGAAGACATGACCTTACAAATAATTATATTCGTATCTAAAGAAATTCTAAAAGGTTATTCTATTTGGCACGTTACATACATATTATTCAATGAAAACCTATTTTAGGCTTATTATTTTAATAGAGATCTATATAAATAAATTATAGATATACAAATACCTCAAAAATTCATGGTGTTTTTCATAAAAATACACCATCGTTAAATATAGCAGGTATTAAAAAAGTAAAATTATTCCTACTTAAACAATATCTAGAAGTTTGTATGAAATGATTCATATTCAAGAGATATATTGTTTTCTTGATAGTCTTTTGGATATAAGTACTCGCTCTTATACGAGTCCTTTCAGGTACGTTTATAAAATCTTAATACATTAATCCTGCCGCTTTGGCATCTTCCGGATCTATTCTATTTTGTTTTTGACGAATGGTTAGTCGTTCTTGGTTATGCCGTACTGACCACAAATTTGGTAAATGCTGTGGGTTCATCGTGGTTAAAAAATGTTCTCTCCACATTTTTTCCAATTCTACAAGACCGCCTTCCCTTTCTTCGAACCATTGGACTACCTGTAATTACACATATTGAGTAATATTTATATTTATTTTATTAACTTCTATCTTTATCGAAGCAAGAACAATAATGTATACCTTTAAGCCATGCGGTGGTTGTTTTGATTGATTGCTGGGTTGAGATAGAACATTTTCTAATTCTTCGTCTAATAAATTGAGTAGATTTGGAGTTATTTCTTGTTGTCCTGTGTATTCTAGAACAATACTTGCAAGTTCTTGTTGTCGTTGTAGCGGTAACATTGTTTCCTTGCGTAAAGCTTTAATAGCACAATGCAATTTTTTCCAATTGGAATGAGTGAGTGGGCCTGACAGAGGTGCATTACACATTTCTGCAAGCTTTCTTCTGAGCTGCAGATCGTGATTCTTACTGACCTCGTGACATGGTAGACATAATAATAATACATCGTGAGATTGATGAGCCTTCATTACCACTAGAAATAATTCATTGCATATAAATATATTGTTACATATTGAGGTGCATTTACTCTAATTCAATAAGCATATATGAATATACATCGATAAAGTTAAACGCATTTCTACACAAGCTTGACATTGCTGATGTACATTATTGCATCATTGTATCAAATGATAACTTACATGGAAAATATTTGCGATATTCTCTAGGTACTACATTTTTTCGAATAAAATTTTCCGAAGCACCACAAACAACGCATTGATTAACCTTAACTTGAGTATAATATTGACCAACTTCTCCTAACGCACGTCCCGATGGTTCAAATTTTAATCTCACTGTAAAGGGTTGTTCTTCGACGACATCTGCTAAATTTTTCTTGATATACCATTCTGCTTTTTTGCGATCACATGTGCACAATATATCTCCATCTGGTGCTTGTAAATAGCAATTATGATATAATGGTTTTTTTCTTATGGGTATGCTATTAATTTCATGCGCATTTGCATTCAATCCTTCTTTGATTACATTAGTAGTGTTATAATTATTGTTAATAATATTTGTTTTTTGATCCTTGAACCTTGAACATGCAACATCGGTAAATATATACAAATAATAATCAATAAATAATATTATGCATATTATTCTGTTGCGGATTAATACTTCTGTTTTGGGAAAATAAAATGTACACACCTTACATTGATTACTCCTGTGGGTAAACCATGATATCTTACACCTTCATCTCTAGACCAAATTTTCCAAAAATATATTACTAATTTCTCGAAAAATGATAATTTTTGTTTGGCTTCTTGCATTACCTATTAGATAAACAAGAAAAATTCATTATAATTGTTTGATTGTAATTTGTCTAAATATATATATACCTGATGATAAATAAGAACCGATGCCATGGCATCACAAGCAGCATACACTACTTGATCGTCAGTAAGAGCATCCGCATCCCAATCACCACATCTCACTTCTATTAATTTTTCGATTTTTGTTCCAAGGTATTCTACACACATCGCTGCTAAACTTTTAGGAGTAGGAAGTTGAAGACGTTCTGTTAACGTTCTTAAATCGAGAGTTCCTAAAACGGAACATCCATAATCTTTTTCTATTTTTTGTCCATCTTCGAAGGAGGCTACGCCAACTTTAAGTATACGGTTACTGGACAGCAATTTCTAAGAAAACATTCATTTATCGTTATCGTTTGAAACATCATTCGTTTTATCGTGTCAAGATAATTATATATATATATATATATAAATATACCTGCAAATTTGGAGGAATGAATCCAATTTTACCAATACGAAATAAAGCACATACTCCGTTATACGTAGCAAGTTGAAGTAAAGACACGGGACCTTCGTTTACCCATTCGCAATCGAAACCTAGTATACCACCAGATAAATTGCTGAAAGTATACATTTTATTACTTTTGTATTATTCGAATAAAAATAATATAATATAGAAGAGATAAACTTAACATTATTTGAAATATAATTAATGAATATTTGAAGGAAAAATAAGAAGAAAGATTTGAATGAGATTAAGGAAAACGAACGAAAAAGTGTAAACAAACAGAGGCTCGGTTATTCAGTGAAATGAGAGAAAAGGTAAGAAAAACAATGTATTATATTATTTGAAGGTTACAGATGTTTGTACTCACCAATTAATACGTTGAACAGCATAATCGGATTTTTCTAAAGAGTCAGCTAGAATAACTTGCTTTACTTCTATTTTTATTTCTTCTTTAATTTTATTGCTCGATTTATTATCTTTACGTTTTATACCGGAATATATGTTTTTGACGCCTCGAAGCACGTTATTACGATACTTGGAAGCTAACAGGACTAGTCCCACGGTTACGCAAACAAGAAACATGTTTTTACGTATTTTAAGCATCAATTAAATATCGAATTATAATACAAACTTAATATTTAAAATCTACTCATTAATATACAATTGTTTACTTAGGTATAAATCAAGGATAAATAAATTAACAATTTAACAATATAAATATAAAAATAAAAAACGGCTCGATAAGAGCTACAATTACATTTAGAATATTATTAATAAATAAAGAAGACGATTTGAAAATAAACGAATCATGAAATAATTTGTCTTGAAAATTCCGGTCCCATATGTTTAATAGAGTTGGAAATTTTCGATAATTTATGAGAAAAATAACATTACGAAACGAATTTGATAGATCTTTGTCTTAATTATCCGAATAAGGTTCAAGGTCCCCCATAGCAAATGTTACAGCACATACGCGGCTACGGGTACACGTACGACTAATCCTAACTTCATTATTCTATTGATACAAATATTCCTTTAATTCGCTTCATCGTAGGGTTATATTGTGGCGCTACTGTTCCCAAATAATATACCGGTCTTCTTATTGTTTTTCTAATTTGACAATTTTAGATTTTTTTTCCTATTCGAAGAAATAAATACGGATTAAGTTCTATTAGGATTTTTATGTGCTTCGATATGCATCTTTTTGAATAATGAACAATAAAAGAGAGGGTTCCAATAACCAAAATACTTTTTCATCCAAACAAGTAAAAGCTAATGATGAATTTCCCGGTAAATCTCATATTTTTTCTCATTTTATCAACAATATCTCATTTTATACACACATTTCATTGATTATCCTACAGAAAATCCAGGACCATCGACAAAGAAGATTAATGTACGGTCTAATGCTCTCCTTGTCAGCCCAAAACAAGTAAGGTTATCTAGGAAATTTCATTACATGATTTTATATTTAAAAGCATTTATTGATTATGTCAATATTTACAGAAAGGAAATCCCTTGTTGAAATTTATAATCAATATACCTTGGGAATATTCTGACATTGTACCAGATTATGTGATGGGAAAGACTACGTGCGCTCTTTTTTTATCCATAAGATATCATCAATTGAATCCGGATTACATTCATGACCGTCTTAAGTTATTAGGCAATGACTACAATCTTCGAGTCCTCTTGGTTCAGGTTAAAATATCTTTGACCTATGTTTTTTATTTATTTCTACATTAATATCGATAATTAATTTGTCAAACATGCAGGTAGATGTTGCGGATCCACATCATGCCTTAAAACATTTGACACGAATGTGTATACTCGCTGATTTAACGCTGATGTTAGCTTGGAATGTGGAAGATGCAGGAAAAATTATAGAAACTTATAAAATTTATGAGAACAAACCACCTGATATAATAATGGACCGCAGTGGAACTGCTCCCTATCAAAAAGTAAATATAGTTTCATGGTTATTTGGATTTTTTTTATGTATTATCAATAGTATGACATAAATATGTTATTTATTTTCCTTGTATCAATTTTCAGTTGGCCAATGCATTTACCACAATTAGGTCTGTTAACAAAACAGATGCGACAACACTTTTATCAACGTTTGGCACGCTAAAAGATATAGTAAATGCATCGACTAATACTTTAGCTTTATGTCCTGGGTTTAGTTTTCTAAAAGCAGAAAGGCTACATAAAGTATTGCACGAACCTTTTTTAAAAACTAATTATAATAAGATTTAATATATATTTATTAAGAATATTTATTATTATGTGGTTAAAGTATGTATTAAATATGTTAGATAATGTTTTATAAATTAGCAAGATAATGTTAAAAATAAACGAAGAAATATTTACTCCAGAATAATGTATAAGATATATTTAAAAATTTGAAACGAACAAAATTTAATTTTAAGTTAATCTAATTGTAAGTAATATTCTTATTACTTAGATGCGTAGTTTACAATAAATTTCAAACGATTTCATATTAACGATGAAGTAATCATGCACGGAAGTAATTTTCCAACATCATTACTTGTTGAGGAAAACAAATTATTGCAGATAAACATATGAATAAGTTCTTGTTAATGCTTATGATTAACACAATTTGGATATTTAAAATTTCGTCGTTACATAATATGTACTCAATACTCATTACTTAAATATTTTATACAACGTATAAACTAAGTATGTCCTTATCTTAATTGCAATGTTTAGGTTGTAATGCCTCTGTGGATAGTATAAATAGTAATAGAAAACTTATTTTTCCTGCCAATATTTTTTTGATTCGGGATTGTGTTTTTGTTTTAACTGTAAATAAAAATAAGAAAAAATGATTTTACAATATTTGATATTATTTGCGTGTTTTATGGGAATACTGCATAATTGCTATGCAGATGGTAAATTGTTTTGTATATTCTAAAATTCATTGAGCTCATGTTAAAAATTTATTTTATTTAAGAACTTCTTCACACACAAAAGTTAATAGATTACTTTAAAAACATCAATTTATTATTTTCATAGATGATACGTCGTCCCATAAAAACAGTTTATCCCATTCGAAAAAAGGTTCGTTGCTTCCATCAATAATTCCAAAAAATACTGCATTAAAGAAGCAAGTGATTCCAAGTTGTTACTATGGTGTCAATATGCTTTCAATTATTCTTTTTACAAGGTAATGATTAATAGATTATTTAGATTAAAAACGTCTCGGTATTTTCTGTAATAGGTCAATATCCTTTTCTTTTCTTTAAGTGTCATTATTAGAGTACCAAATAAAAATATATAGAATAATTGTACATTTTAAGGAAGGATAAAGATGGTATCAATCTTACGACCAAGAATTTAACGAGTTCTGGCATATTTAGAAAAGAAAAATTAGTACATCCAGTTGTAATCCTTATACATGGTTTTATTTCAAGTCCAAATAATTCTAATTATAAGAATTTGGCACACGTTTTGTTAGAAAAAGTATGATTATTCAACAATTTATTACGAAAAAAGAAGTACTTTTGACGAATTTCTTATAATATATATCATTTCAAGGAGGATGTACATGTAATATCAATTGATTGGAAAAAGGGGGCTTGTGATGGCGGTTTATCTATTTTTCAATTACCTGGTTATCCTGAAGCCGCTAAAAATACGAAGGCGGTTGGCAAATATGTCGCTTAGTAAGTAACGGAAAACACATATTATAGTAAATTTAATATTTAAATACAGTAGAATTCCCTATATAACGCGTCAAAGATAGATCGACTATTGTTTTCATATAAAACGTGAAAAAGAAATATGTTTTAATTGAAAATTACATTGTTGTCTTTATTCCTACAAATTCTTTCTTTCTCGTAATTGTTTCGTTTATTTTTTATTTTTCCTTATTATGTTATCAACAATAGTTTGCGGAAAAGAAGAATCTTATTGTGTCAATCAATTCTTCTGTTTCTTACATTGTCTTAAAACGCTTGGCATTGTGGGCAATGCCTAGGCATTTCGGTGAATCTCGGCATTTTCCACTTAGACGGTAAAACAATTAATCGCGTTATATTACATGCTAATATTATTTTTGTTCTTTTTATAGTCTTACCAAGATACTCGTAGAAAATTATGAGGTGCCTATACAAAAAATACAAGTAATTGGACACAGTTTGGGCGCACACATTGCAGGTTTTGCAGGGAAAGAAATCCAAAAGTCAAATATAGGAAAGTATATTCGAATTACTGGGCTTGATCCCGCTGGGCCCTTATTCTGGAACAAGAAATGTTCGGACAGACTCTGCAAAACAGATGCAGAATATGTTCAAATTCTACATACAACTACCTTCATCGGAACGGACATACGTTTAGGAAACATTGATTTCTATATAAATGCAGGACATACTCAACCCAATTGCAAACTTAGTACGTGTATAATAGATAACAGGTGTACTGAATGAAGATAAGAGTTTAAAATAAAATTATCTAATGTATAAGAAATTATTCGTTCGCTTTTAATATATATATATATATATATATTCATTTCTGTCAATAATTTTCATACATTGCAACAAAAATAATACAAAAGTCTGTTATATTATTCGCTTTGTTATTTTACTAACAAAAATGGAACAGATAATTTTTTAATAATCTTTACATTTACAGATGTGATTTGCTCTCATTCTATAGCTGTGGAATACCTTACCGAGTGTATAAAATATAAATGTTGTTTAATTGGTATACCGTGGGATTATTATCAGTAAGTATTATGGAGATTTTTTATGTTGATTTTTGCATAGAATGAAAGTGAAATGGTCGTCATGCGTTTAGTTTATAAATAATAAATATATCGAAAATATTATATATTATTAAATGCAACAAATTTATTTGATTTTTAGCAAAAAGATTCCTCTTTCAAAGTGCACAAATAAAACTTGCGTTTGTATTGGATTGAACACAAAGAATTATTCTATCGATGGCTCATTTTATGTACCAGTTGGAGCCAACTCTCCCTATTGCTATAACAAAGGCTTTAAGCTTTAATTAAAAAAGGAAATTCTTATAAACGTTAATACATGTAATAATGAATAAGTAATTAAATTATATACATAGAAATATTTTTATATATATATTTACATAAATAATAATTATTGTATTAGTTATTGTATATTCGTTTTGTCTACATAATATATGTAAAAAATATTATTATAAATAAAAAATGAACCAAACATGAGAGTTAATGCTAATTTTAAGTCGCATAAATTATTTAGATATTTATTTTTGTTTCATATATATCTTGCTAAATATATTCTTCAAAAAAAAAATATTTTTTTGAAGGATGTATTCACCAATATAATTGCATATCTAATGCAAATGTGCGATTGTCCATTTATCTACAAATGTACATACGTATACTACTCGTTTAAGTATTTTTATGATAACATTAATAAATACACAATGATGATAGGTTACAAGCAAATGCATATCTTTTCAATTTTCCAAAAATAAAACGACAGTAGGAATGAAAACGTTAAGTTATGCATAAAATAAGATAATAAAGCAAATACTTACAATTAGCTATAATATTTTTACATTTGATATTTCGAATATATTATGAATCACGGTAGATCGATCTTTCCACGTTGGAATTCCAATACTATTGTATCTGGATGATCTATTATTTAAACAGAATGTCTCTCTATATATGCAATAAATCTTCTTCTGTCGGCATTATTAGTCTTACATGTATAACGAAACGATGTATATTGTCCACTGTTCGCGACCGAACGAATTCTAATCATAAAAATGTAATATGAAGATAACAGTGTAAAGCGTGACAACGAAAAATAAGCGGAAACAAATAAATTTTATATCAAAAACGTGATTGCTATAAAATCATTGTCCGAACACTTTTTTCTTCTTATTACTTCGAATATGGAAGCTTCTATTATTTAAATCATGGCGCCTATGCATCCAGAAGATGAAAAATAATTAAAAGTATAGTTATTTGAATAAAAATAAAATAAATTTTTGTCTATATTCATGGTACACACACGAGCGTATTTATTTTTCTTAATACACAATATTGAGAATTTGTTTACATTGTAATAGAGCAAAAATAAAATTTCAGGTTTATTGTTAGACACGTTAAGCTAATAAAAAAATTCCAAACGATTTTGAATTCACGAAAAATCACTTTACAAGGAAGCGAATTTACGAGAAAAACGTGAATTATTGCCGATAAAAATATCAATACTATTTTTTCTTTATGATGAAAAACTCTGACGCATTTTCGGATATAATAAATTCAATTGTTATATATGATATCTCTATTCGATACTTACTATTTCTATATTTTATAGAAATGAATAAACCTAATATGTGTGTGACTTATCTTAATCGTAATCTTTTTATTTTAATGTACTCGAATAGTATAAATAGTATTAGATTTATTTGTACTGTTAATATTCTTCAATCGAAATAAACTTGCTTTAGTTTCTACAATAAATGAATATTAGAAAAAATGAATTTCAAATATTCGATATTATTTGTATGTTTTCTGGAAGTGGTAAATAATTGTTACGCAACTGGTAAATTGCTTTGCATTTTCTAAAATTAATTTAGATCGCGTTTGAGCGAATTTTACTTAAATAAATGTATAAAAATGTACAATTGAAAAGATAATAAATTTGTTGGAAAACGTAAAGATTCATTATTTTCTTAGATTATTCGACGTTAGAAAAAAATGTTATGTTGGAAAGAGTCCTGATTCCTGATTGTACTTTCAATCTTGAGGATATTGTGTTCTTTGTATATACAAGGTAATGACTAAACGATTATTTATTACTTTTACTTTATATGTAAAGAATGCTGTTGATTATTTCTATAGAAAAAACTATCTGACAAAGATATTTACATCAATTTACAACTATATATATATATATATATATATACATATATACTTTAGACAAAAACGAGATGGTATTATTCTTACGGAACGGAACATGACGACTTTCGATGTATTTACAAAATCACAAATAACGCAACCAATTGTATTCATTACACATGGTTTCCTCTCATCTGGAAATAATAAAAATTTCGTAGAAATGGCGAAAGCTTTGATAGAGAAAGTAAAAAAATTTCATTATGTTAAAATTGAATTATCACAATATTTACTTCTTGATGAATAAATTATCGATCATTTTTAGGATGATTTTCTCGTATTCTCGACCGATTGGAGAAGGGGTGCTTGTAATCGTGGCAATATCGGCCGATTAGCTGGTTATAATACAGCCGTTCAAAATACACGTCTTGTTGGGAAATATATCGCTACGTAAATAACAAAAAAAATATTCAGAAAGACACATTCGTGGTTTAATTAATATTTATATTCTCTTCAATATTATTATTATTATTATTATTCTCATTTATTTTTGTAGATTTACCAAGAAACTCTTAGACAATTACAAAGTGAAGATATCGAATATACGATTGATCGGGCATAGTTTGGGTGCGCATACTTCAGGTTTTGCGGGAAAAGAAGTTCAAAACTTAAAATTAGGGAAATATAGCGAAATTATCGGTCTTGATCCGGCTGGGCCATCTTTTAGAACGAATGGGTGTTCAGAAAGACTGTGCAAAACAGACGCAGAATATGTTCAAGTTTTTCATACGTCAGCTGTATTAGGAAAATATTCGGAGATTGGTACCGTTGACTTTTATATGAATTATGGAAGTCATCAACCCGGTTGCCGTCTTAGTATGTATATATTAGATTATAAGTTCATTGAATGAACATTTCAAGGAATCATTTTTGTTTCAAATGTTTACACATTTATAATGCAATAGTTTTAAAATCATTTTTACATTGGAAGATCCATCCTGTTCTCATACGAAAGCCGTGAAATATCTTACTGAGTGCATAAAACAAGAATGTTGTTTAATTGGAACACCATGGCCTAGTTATTGGAGGTATTTATTATTCTTCAATATTATCAAGTTCTTTTTTATTTCGATTAAATTTACATATTTTTATTGTTTTATATAACGATTTATTAAAAAATCCTTTTTATTTTCAGTGCAGGGGAACCTCTTAAGGATTGCAAAAGAAACACCTGTGTTTGCGTTGGATTGAATGCAAAAAGTTATCCTGCTCAAGGTACATTTTATGTACCGGTTGAAGAGAATGCACCTTATTGCCATAACGAGGGGATTAAACTTTAATTATAAACAAAAGTCAATGTATACAAAAATGTATCTATTAATGAATATTAAATGAATAAATGAACAGTCAAATAGATATTTTTATACATTTGATATACTATTATATATCTTATGTTTCGCTTAGGACACGTTTAACTAAAAAAACATTTCGAACGACTTTGAATTTACAAGATAAATGTAAATTATTATCAATAAACGCATGAAAAAAACGTTTCTTTTTGAACATGCATAAACTCTAGGACATATCCGGATGTAAAAAGTTATTTCGTTTGGTAATATCTATATATAAATATACTCGTTGCACGTTATTTTAATATATATAAAAATTATATAAAAATTGAATTTGTGTCTTATCTTAAATAATATTTATTTTTTTATTGCATTTCAATAGTATAAATAGTATGAGAATTATTT
>NW_014569711.1:76436-78676 GCF_001313835.1 Polistes canadensis
ATTTCAAATATTTTAAAACCGGTATGATTTTGGTTGTACAGTAAATAAAAAAAATCAGAAAGGATGAATTTAATATATTCGATATTATTCATATGTTTYGTGAAWGTTGTAAATAATTGTTACGCKGCTGGTAAATTACTTTATATTTTATAYAAAWTWAAATGGAGATCCYGTTTRAATGAATTWTATTGACAAAATTGATACATCTGCAATTTTGAAAGGTAATAGATTTGTCTAAAATTATACAARTTATAAATTTKCTTCTTGTTAGATGATTCGACGACATTTAGAAATGGTACCTTGGATAGAGGCATGYYTCCGGATTGTACTTTTAATGAGAAAGATATAGTATTYTATGTTTAYTCAAGGTAATAATTTCGATTCTATGCGTACGCGATTTTGTCGATTATTTTTCAAGAAAATGTAAGAAAAATTTGTAAAAATATATTACTGAAGTATGAAATTAAAACTTTATACTTTAGGGATAAGCGAGATGGTATTATTCTTAAGAAAGAAACTTTAACGAATTACGATCTGTTTAAAAAGTCTACAATATCAAAACAAGTTGTATTTCTTATACATGGATTCCTTTCAACTGGGAATAATGAAAATTTCGTTGCAATGTCGAAAGCTTTGATACAAAAAGTAAGAYTTTATCTTTCTCTCTCAGTTCGAAGTATGATTAAAAAAGAAATTTTGTTCGAAAAAAAGTATTCTCGATGAACGAATTATAATATCATTTTCAGGATGATTTTCTTGTAATTTCGGTCGACTGGAAGAAGGCTGCTTGCAATGCTTTTGCTTCGACAAAGGATGCTTTGGGTTATCCCAMAGCCGTTGGAAACACACGTCACGTTGGAAAATTTGTAGCTGAGTAAGCCGCAGAAAACATATTACTAAATTTTATATATAAGCTTCAATTTTATTTTAATATATATTTATTTTATTATACTAATTTATTCTTCTCTCTCTATATACAGTTTTACAAAACTACTTGTAGAAAAATATAAAGTGCTGATATCAAATATACGATTGATCGGGCATAGTTTRGGCGCGCATACTTCAGGTTTTGCGGGAAAAGAAGTTCAAAAGTTAAAATTAGGAAAATACAAGGAAATTATCGGGCTTGATCCTGCTGGACCGTATTTTCTTACGAGTAAATGTCCGGACAGACTTTGCGAAACAGACGCAGAATATGTTCAAGTTATACATACATCAATCGTATTAGGAGTATATTATAATGTTGGTAGCGTTGATTTCTACGTGAATTATGGAAAAAATCAACCTGGTTGCAAGGGTAATATTTTTATATTAGAATGAAAAATTCTATGGAATAGAAATAGTACAAGTATCGATTATATCCTATGCCTTGTTATATGATTTCGGAGTTAGACACTATTATTTTTAAATAATTTTTATATTAGAACCATCCTGCTCTCATACGAAAGCCGTGAAATACCTGACTGAGTGCATAAAACAAGAATGTTGTTTAATTGGAACACCATGGAAGAAATATTTCAGGTATTTTATATTATTCAATTTTCTACAATTAGTAATGATGATTCCGTTAGGAAACGAATGTGAAGTGATCATCTGTATGTGGTACATGTATATATTCTATACACATTATTATTGTTGCTTTATCTAATAATATAACTATAAATCCTCTTTATTTTTTTCTAGCACTCCAAAACCAATTTCCCAGTGCAGAAGAGACACCTGTGTTTGCGTTGGATTGAATGCAAAAAGTTATCCTGCTAGAGGCGCATTTTATGCACCGGTTGAAGCCAATGCACCTTATTGCCATAACGAGGGGATTAAACTTTAATTATAAACAAAAGTCAATGTACACGAAAATGTATCTATTGATGAATATTAAATGAATAAATGAACAGTCAAATAGATTTTTGTATACATTTAATATACTATTATATATCTTATGTTTCGCTTAGGACACGGTTAACTAATAAAACATTTCGGACGACTTTGAATTTACGAGATAAATGTAAATTATTATCAATAAACGCATGAAAAAAACGTTTCTTTTTGAACATGCATAAACTCTAGGACATATCTGGATGTAAAAAGTTATTTCGTTTGATAATATCTATATATATATACTCGTTGCACGTTATTTTAATATAGATAAAAATTATATAAAAATTGAATTTGTGTCTTATCTTAAATAATATTTATTTTTTTATTGCATTTCAATAGTATAAATAGTATGAGAATTATTT
>NW_014569711.1:79487-122613 GCF_001313835.1 Polistes canadensis
ATATTTTTATATTAAAATGAACAATTCTATGGAATAGAAATAGTACAAGTATCGATTATATCCTATGCCTTGTTATATGATTTCGGAGTTAGACACTATTATTTTTAAATAATTTTTACATTAGAACCATCCTGCTCTCATACGAAAGCCGTGAAATACCTGACTGAGTGCATAAAACAAGAATGTTGTTTAATTGGAACACCATGGAAGAGTTATTTAAGGTATTTTATATTATTCAATTTTCTACAATTAGTAATGTTGATTCCGTTAGGAAACGAATGTGAAGTGATCATTTGTATGTGGAACATGTATATATTCTGTACACATTATTATTTAGTTGCTTTATCTAATAATATAACTATAAATCCTCTTTATTTTTTTTTAGCACTCCAAAACCAATTTCCCAATGCAAAAGGGACACCTGTGTTTGCGTTGGATTGAATGCAAAAAGTTATCCTGCTAGAGGCGCATTTTATGCACCGGTTGAAGCAAATGCACCTTATTGCCATAACGAGGGGATTAAACTTTAATTATAAACAAAAGTCAATCTACACGAAAATGTATCTATTGATGAATATTAAATGAATAAACGAACAGTCAAATAGATTTTTGTATACATTTGATATACTATTATATATCTTATGTTTCGCTTAGGACACGTTTAACTAATAAAACATTTCGAACGACTTTGAATTTACGAGATAAATGTAAATTATTATCAATAAACGCATGAAAAAAAACGTTTCTTTTTGAACATGCATAAACTCTAGGACATATTCGGATGTAAAAAGTTATTTCGTTTGATAATATCTATATATATATACTCGTTGCACGTTATTTTAATATATATAAAAATTATATAAAAACTGGATTTGTGTCTTATCTTTAATAATATTTATTTTTTTATTGCATTTCAATAGTATAAATAGTATGAAAATTATTTGCATTTCAACTATTTTAAAATCGGTATGATTCTGGTTGTACAGTAAATAAAAAAAATCAGAAAAGATGAATTTCAAATATTCGATATTATTCATATGTTTTGTGGGAGTGTTGCACAATTCCTATGCAGATGGTAAACCATTTTATATTTTGAAAAACAAGTAGTGATTGAGTTTAATTTTCGTTTTATTTACGAAATGATAAACGTGTATACACAATTAAATGTATAATTTGTAAAAATTGAAATATAATGATTCATTATTTTCTTACAATTATATTATTTGATATTAGGAAAAAATGTTGTGCTGGAAAGAGGCATGACTCCTGATTGTACTTTTAATGAAAACGATGTTTTGCTTTACGTTTACGCAAGGTAATAATCAATCGATTATTTACTGATTTTATTCCATATCTACGCGATGCTATTGATTTTTTTCTATAAAAAATGTAACAAGAATTTAAACAAAAATATAATTCAACAATCAATTAACAATTGTATATTTTAGGGATAAGCAAGATTTCACTATTCTTTCGAAATGGAATTTAACAAGTTATGAACTATTTAATCATCCTGAAATATCCCATCATCAAGTTGTATTTCTCATACATGGTTTTATTTCAAGCATGAGTCAAGATAATTTCATAGAAATGGCACAAGCTTTGAAAGAAAAAGTAAGTTTTTATAATTGTAAAGAGAGAGTAAGAATAATAAAACATTTAGTAGGAGAAAAAGTATTTCTTTGATTAATTTATTACAATATATATTATATATAATCAGGTTTTTATTGTACAATTTATAAAGTTTTTTACAATGTTTTATCATTTACAATATATATTATTTTCAGGATAATTGTATTGTAATCGGGATTGATTGGAAGAAGGGCGCTTGTAACGGTTTATCTAGTTTTGTAAATTTAGTTGGTTATCCTCAAGCCGTCAAAAACACACGTCTGGTTGGAAAATATTTATCTGAGTAAGTAGCGAGAAATGTATCGCAAAATTTAATTGTTTTATTAATGTTAATACACATTATATAATATTTTGTTGTTGTTGATCTCTTTTTATAGGGTTACTAAGATGCTCGTAGATATGAAAAAAGTGCAGATGTCAAATATACGATTGATTGGGCACAGTTTGGGTGCACAAAGCGCAGGTTTTGCAGGAAAAGAAGTTCAAAAGTTAAATTTAGGAAAATATAGAGAAATTATCGGTCTTGATCCTGCTGGGCCATCTTTCAGAAATAATAAGTGTCCAGACAGACTGTGCGAAACAGACGCAGAATATGTTCAAGTGTTGCACACATCGAATATGTATGGAACATACAAAGAGATTGGTACCGTTGATTTCTATGTGAATTATGGAGAAGGCCAACCTATTTGTTTGAAAGGTACACCATATATTAGATCATAGGTACTCCAGATAAAGATCAAAATTTAAATAAAAATATTCATAGAAGGTAATATATGCTCGCGTTTGTTACCACTTATTTTTGTTTAATAATAATTTGTAGAACCAATCTGCTCTCATAACAAAGCCGTGGTATACTTTACGCAGTGCATCAAACACGATTGTTGTTTAATTGGGACACCATGGACTAGTTATTGGAGGTACTTAATAATCTTTAATATTTAAGGGTTTCTTTCTCTGTTGATTTTATGATGACAAATTTTTTTTTATTTTTAGCAAACCGTTAGAACTTTCTAAATGCACAAAAGAAACATGCGTTTGCATCGGGTTGAACGCAAAGAATTATCCTGCTAGAGGCTCATTTTATGCAGCAACTGCCTATTTACCTCCATATTGTTATAAAAAAGGTCTTAAAAATGAATTATAATAAGAGTTTTTATACATTAAAATGCATGTATTAACAGATAAATAAATCAATTATATACAGTGGCTCACGCGTATTTGAACACTTACCCCACGAAATACACTTTGATTAATTATAATAATTATATTATACAATACTTACAGAAATAATATTAACATTGTGAGTTTATTTTATATTTTTTAAATATGACTTTTTAGATTATATAGCAAATATTTCGATTTGCTTGAAATCGAAATACGTATACGCGAATGAATTCTGGCGATAACAATGTAATATTTACATAACCGTGTAAAAACAAACACGGTTTCCTTATTAATTAAAATTTCGGAAGTGTCTATTGCACAAATTGTATATATAGCCCTAATTTAAATTAATTAAAGTTAATCAAATAGAAACAAACATAAAATGTTGCATTTTAGTATATTTATATTTTCGTATGAATTACTTATGTAATATCAGGAAAATGCATCTTGTGTAAAGGTAAAAAGATAAAATTTTTAATGTAAATGGGCTTAGAAAATAAAAAATTCAAAATGATTTTAAATTTACGAAAAATGGCTCCTCGAGGAAGTTTATTTATGAGAAAAATGTAAATTTTTGCCGATAAATGTAAGGACAATTTTGCATATTCGAATGTAAAAAGTTATATCATTAGATAACATCCACTTCCTTCCTGTTTTTTTGTCAACATTTCGGTATTTATTATGACATTTATATATTTTACACCAATGTATTAACCAAAATATTCTTATCTCAAACATAATATTACAGTTATAGTGTTTTTCAATAATATAAATAGAGATAGAGTTATTTTTCCAACCAGAGTATTCCTAAGTCAAAATTAGTGCGTTTCCGTATTTATAGGAGATCAAAATAAAAAAAAAATGAATCTAAAATATTTGATATTGTTAATATGTTTTGTACAAGTGTTACATTATTCCAACGCGGCTGGTAAACTATCTTCAATTTTTTTCAAACGAATTTCGTTTCATTTCATTTCATTTCAGAAGTTATATACATGTGTAGAATTTTGATGAGATAGATGATAGATTATTAATAATGAAAGATCATTTTCTTAGATAATTCGTCGTTACGAGAAAATAATTCGTTACAATCAAAAAGCTTGGTTTCATCTTGTAAGTTTAACATTAACAAGGCTGGATTTATCTTATTCGCAAGGTAATAATCAAACGATTATATTTGTACTTTTTTTAATAGACATTATTCAACTATTAACTATAACTATATACTTTAGGGAACATTCAAAAGGTCTTTATATTTTGGAACGGAATTTAGCGAGCTACGAACTATTTAAAAATGCTCAAATATCGCGTCCAATTATATTTCTTGTACATGGTTTCCGTTCAACTCCAAACGATACAATTTTGTATAACTTGGCCAGTGCTTTAATTAAACAAGTATGAATATATAAAAAGTAGGATTATCGAGACGTTTTTTACTAATAAAAAATACAAATTATTATCAGGATGACAGACTTGTAATCTCGATCGATTGGAAGAATGGTGCTTGCACTGGTGGAACTTCGATTATCGAGTATATTACTTATCCCAAAGCCGTTGAAAATACACGTCTCGTTGGCAAATCTATTGCTGAGTAAGTGGCAACAAATATATTCCAAAATTGTATTCTTTAATATTATCTACACATGTATATATATATATATATATATATTTTATTCCTTTGAATAGATTTACCAAGATATTGGTAAATAAATATAAAGTGCCGATGTCAAATATTCAAGCAATTGGACACAGTTTGGGCGCACATGTTGTTGGTTTTGCAGGAAAAAATGTTCAAAAGTTAAATTTAGGAAAGTACAGTGAAATTATCGGGCTTGACCCAGCTGGACCTCTATTTAGATGGAATGAATGTCCGAATAGAATTTGTAAAACGGACGCAGAATATGTTCAAATTCTACACACATCGGAAATAAAAGGAACAACGACACAACTTGGTACCGTTGATTTTTATATAAATTATGGAAAAAGTCAGCCTGGATGCGGTATTAGTAAGTACATATAGATTTTATTTTACTCTGATGCAAACGGTTAATATTTATTAATAATTTCCAAACAGTGAAATATAAAAATAATACGAAAGTCGATTAATCTTTACCTTTCCAGACGAATCCTGTTCTCATGCAAGAGCCGTGGAATACTTAACTGAGTGCGTAAAACGTGAATGTTGTTTAATCGGAACGCCGTGGCCTAATTATTGGCAAGTATTTTGTATTCTTTAAAATGTTGCATTTTTTTATTATCGGTTATATAATAGAAAGCAAGTAAAATGATCGTTATACAGGGTGATTCACTAACTCTTGCCACCAAGATAGTTCTGAAAGTGTGATAGTAGCAAAAACTTTTACAAAATAAAAGTTGCATGAAACATTCGGGAGTATAATATGACGTCAGATTTTTTTGTTGCTAGGTTTAGTCGTTTCCGAGATTTAAGGGTCAAGTTTGTTTTTTTAAATGGAATGGCTATATTTTGATATTATTTTTAGGATATGTAAAAAAATTTCTTTAATTTTTAGGGATGTGAGACCTTTTTCGCAGTGCACAAAAGAAACTTGTGTGTGCGTTGGTTTAAATGCAAAGAAGTATGCAAATAGAGGCTCCTTTTATGTACCAGTTGAAGCCAATCCTCCCTATTGCCATACTGAGGGTTTAAAGCTTGAATTGTAAAAAGAAATTATTATTTAATCTAAATATATATATGTGTGTGTGCGTTTGATAACGAATAAATAAATAAATGATATAAATGAAAATAAATGAATAATAACAAATTAATCTATTATTTTCTTTGGATACATTTAACATACATATTTTAAAATGCGTATATATAGGAAATGAAAAATGAAGAGATTTCGGAATATATAAAAATAAGATAAATAAATAATTTATTTATATATTTGTAAAATGTGTATTTTTCTCTCTCGTTTTGGTATATGTCAACATAGTAAATGTATTTTGGATAATTTATTTTAAAGGTACTCCCACAGAAATATCGCATACTCATGCATATATATTTATTTATCGCGAAATATGCATATACTTTTTGTTAGTTGTAAATAATTATAAACGGTGAAAACGATAAATGCACAATGATAATCGGTAAAAAAAAGAAAAACTTTATCCTCGAGGTATCCTTAAAAGACAAGGAAAATGCCAACGAGGGTCAAATAAAAACGCTAAGTTATTTCGTTATTTCCGATTTTATGTACAAAAAATGATTAAAAAACATACACTTAATTATAATCCTTTTTTATGTTTAATACATAAAAATAATTGCATTGTGTAATATATAACTTTTGTTTGAAGTATTTAATCGTTAGAGATGATGTAATAGAGCACGCATAATAAAATTACATTGATTATTTTTATCCAATCTTGTAAAATGAATTTTTTCATGATTATTAGGCTGATCTTCTTAAATAAAATATAATATTTACGCATATAGCGTTTAGAATCGTTCTGCATATAAATTGACTTTGCATCGAAAAATTTATCCCATATTGTACATATTCCGATGAATAATTAATTAGAATGTCACGTATAGGAATTAGTTATATTATAATATATTACAGCTTTTTACATTAAAAGATATGAATAAAATAAAAATACTTATTGTATATATATATAATTAATTTAAGTTTTAAATTTATATAAAAATATATAGAGACTGATATAAATAATTATGTATTTTTACAATTTATAATAATTGTGAAGTAGACATTGTACAAAGTATATCCTTTTAAATACTTCTGATATTAAGAAAGAAAGAGAAAGAGAGAGACAGACAGACGATATAAAATAAATAATAAATAGTTTTCAATATCCCATACCGCTCATGTCACATACACTCAGCACATTAACGTCATTATATAATAAATATTATAATTGTTAAATTTTATTTCTTCTTGAGGTTTTTGTGGGGAATAAATGATGGATTAAAGTTTAACATTAAAATCATTTCTGTCATGATCGTATAAAAAAAGCTTATGCTCTTAATAATATGACATAATTATTATTTACCAATTTTCACTAACTAGTTGCTTTAAAAAACATGCATTATATATTTTCAATTGTAATGGTTGCGCACGAAGCACGAGATGTTGGTACATACACGAGATGTTAAAATACTGAACATTGTACCATGTTTGTTTTTACCAAATACGATGGTGCATGCATCTATTATTAAGGCAGTAAAAGATTAATCAACTTTGTATTTGAGTTTTTACTATTATAATATATATATATCGAAAGAAAGAAAAAAGAAATTTCAGTCCATGCTAAATATAAAATAAAGAATTAGCAGTAAACATCTTTGTTTGTATAAATAAATTCATTCTATATTCATTGTATAAAATTAATTGTACTTCCTAGTGTCCTCGCATGCGTATGAACATTGCGCCCACGCAATGATACTTTTATAAGAAAAATTACGGCAAATTAAAAAGTGGAGAGCAGGTATTTCCAAAAAGTCTTATTAATGTACATCGTTCTACATAAGAGACACATTCATTCCGACGTTATTCGTTGAATAAATCTAAAAATATTTTCTAGGAAAAAATTCTTTGTCTTAATAGTTATTATAGAATGAATGTACCTTTCTCAATAAGGCAGGTCTTCCTATAAGAAACAGAAAATGCTGTACATTAAGAACAAAAGTCTGCTGTACTCTAAATGCGTTATACATATAAACATATATAAATGCACTCATGAAAACATCTATATACAATGTACGTGATTACTGCATATTACAACAAGCAATTATGGATAGTGAATTAGTTTACCGTTCGTTCATTTTCTATAATACTTTCTGTGCTCTTTAAGAAAATAAAGAAACAATAATAATAATTATTANNNNAAACATCTATATACAATGTACGTGATTACTGCATATTACAACAAGCAATTATGGATAGTGAATTAGTTTACCGTTCGTTCATTTTCTATAATACTTAATATATTATCTCGCTTTATGCTAATTTTGAAAATATCAAAAGACAGAGGCTTAAAAAAAAAAAAAAAAAAAAAAAAAAATAAAAAAAAAAAGTATAGTAAAAAGTCTATTCTAGTCAGCCTTCTGTATGTTCCCGCTTTGTATGGTATTTTAGCAGCATTTGCTGATCTTCTCGACGATTGTTATTAGTGTTTGTTCGGATTAGGGTCAAAATCCGATTCAGTATTGGAACCGGAAGACTCGCTTGTATTAATGTTCGCACTGCAGCGTGAGCTCCTTCGGTTGCTGGTGCTCGAGTGCTGGCATTTTTCACTACGATCCATTCCACCTACAATAATTTCAAATTCTAATTAAAATCTTTCGTTCGATAATGATATTATTTCTCCTTATCTCTTTCACACACAACACAAAAAAGAAAACTATTGGAATAAATACTTACTGGTTAGTGGGGTATGAACTTCCACCTTTATGTTAGCTGTGGCAGTAACCTTTGTCGTGATGTGAGAAGTCGATGGCACAGGAGATGTTCGACTAGATCCGCTTGTGTCTGATCCGCTACAATTCTGTTAGTCAAACAAAAGCAAAACACACTTGTTAAGCATGCTATCTGGGGGAGCATTGATATTTCTGTCCATAGAAATAAAAGAGAGAGATTATTTAGCATTCTACATCAAATGAAAAAGTTGTGTTAAGCAATATTTGATGGGTTTAAAAACATTCATAGTACGCGAAGCAATGAAAAATATTTTGAGAAAGAGAGAGAGAGAGAGAGAGAGAGTTTGTGACTTAATAAAATATTATTAAGCCGAAATATATATCGAATGAATATTCAAATAAATGGTGAATTTATTTCCAAGAAACATACCTGATTACCACAAGTCGACATCGTCTCGACTTTTAATTCGGGTTGGACGATGATACATGATTCTTGCGCACTGTGCCAGGAATTAGGTTCCTCGGTGATGGTCGTTAACGATGGCTCCGCGTGGAGTCTCGCATTATCGATTTTATGAGTTCTTCTTGGTGGCGGTGGTGGTTTGGATCTTCTAATGATCGGAGAAGCTGGTGGCGTCGGCGTAGATATGCGATCAGGATGATCGTTCGGTACGATCTCGGCCGAAGGACCGATCAAAGATAATAAGATTGGAAAAAAGAAGAGTCCATTGACAAGGCCGATTCCGATCAAAGAGAGAAGTACCAGGAAGAAATATCGTACAATGAATTCAAAGTCCGAGAAAGCTAACATGACTACTGCCAATAGGGTTGTGAAAGCTCCATGAACAACGGGAGCGTACATGTGTTCCAAGGCCAAACGTACCCTCCTATCTCTACTGCCAACGCTCGTAACAAAACTCTAAAATAATAACAACAAGAAAGACAATGAGAAACGTAATAATTCGTAATGTTCATATATTATTTAAATGCAATACTTTAGTACTTACCAAACAAATATGGACAGTAAAGTGTACGGCTATACCGACGCTGACAACAAGGAGGACGGCAGGAACGGCGCTGAGTTTAATTTCGCAAAGTCCCATAAGTCCAAATAGTTGTAAAACCACACCAGCGAGAGCAGTTCCCACCAAAAGCGCAGCCCACACGTTCAAAAGAAGTATACCAACAACGAAAATACTGGCCGCAAGCGCAGCAAATAATGCTATAACTAAACAACTTCTCAAATCCATGTATTGTTCCCAAAATAAGAAAGGTATTCCCGATGGAAAATTGGGTAGGCCGCGTTCTTCGAATTTTCTGCACAATGTTCTTACGCTTCCTATCAATTCCGTAATCTCTTGAGTGTCGGTAAGTTTGTGAAGATAAAAGGGCATTTGCGCGTAGGTAAGAGGCATACTCTTCGGTATTTTTAATTCGTGATCGTTGGTATAGATCCATTGTCTTGGTTCTGGCCTAAGATTGGCCTGAGAAGCACCGTAAACCAAAGCATCGTTGGAAGCCCAGGCGCTTAAATAATTATAAAAAGCGCGCGGATGAATGATGCCGTCGGAATCGACGAGTCTTACTTGCGTGATCAACGTTTTATCAATCGGATTATCTACGTGGCCCGTCTGCACGAGCAACTTGTAGGCAAGAATTGCCTCGTCACTCGCATTTTTGTACCACCTTTCTTGCGTGATACAACCATTCTTGTAATCCTTGTCGAAGGCATTCTGCAATCCCTTCAGCCAATCTCTGAAGAGGCTAAGCCAGAATTCCGGTAAACCTCCATTGTCGTTCTTAATGACATTTTTTATTCTCATAAAAGCATCGTGATACTCGTATAAGAGTTTTTGGTTATTCGGATATTCGAAATCTCGGCCAGTGACCGCGTACATGTTGTAAAATCCAAAATGTTTGGCCTGAGCTGCGAGGAAGGCATGCTCGTTGGAATTTTGAGGAACCAAATCGGTAAGTTCCAAGCCGTCTCTGACCCTCATCGCTTGCCAAATGCTACCAGCAAATACGATAGCTAGGACGAACATGCCAAAAACTTTAGTCGCTGGTCTCGTCACGAACGGAGCATAAGTTTTAGTAGCAAATTTCGTTAAAGAAAAACTGAAACATTCGTCTTGACTGCATCCGGTCAAGGATTCCTCCTCGGTACAGTTTTTGTCGAAGTCGATATCCATGATGTTACCGCCTACCCAGGACTCGTTTTGAGCGTTTTGAGAGGTCAAAATTTGCGTGCAAGTTTCTCGCCTCTCCGGTGGTATAGCTCTCGCTACGGTTTGTTTAGCCATCCCGTTATTTCTCCTCCCGGGATATTTATTTTTGCCGTTTTTCGCTGGCAAACAACAACACAAGATATCCGATCGACCGGATCTACGTCTTCTTAGATCTAAACTGACCATCGCGGGAAATACAAGTAACATGGCAGCAAGATTGAAGAGAAGTAAAATGCCTGCTTGAAGGCAAAATACTCGAAGCGCGGGGATCGGTATCAAGGCCGCAGCAAAGAACGCCGAGACGTTGCTCAAGCCGGTCAAGAAAACAGAGAGACCCGTTCTCTTGAGAACGACCCCGGTCTGTTCTCCGCTCGGCACCTCATTCACCGATAACTCTGCATACGTGTGCGTTAATAGAAACATATCGTGAACGCCGAGACCCAGCGCTAGAAACGGGACTATTTGCGTGGTGACTGCATTGAAGGGGATCCCAAGTAGGGCACAAAATCCTAAACCAGCGGCAACCGTTGCACCGACCAACATCACGCCAGCTATTCCTACGCCAGATTGAGAACGTACTGGATCTTTCCAACGTAATAACGCTATACCTGCGTACAAAACCTGTAACAAGATACACGTTCACAATGTATTTTAATATATTTACACCATAGTCCTATAGATATAAATAAAAATAATAATGATATATAACTCACCATCATAGTACAACCAATGGAAATTTTTAAAACGGACACTTCGCTGTACTTTCCAAGTATATCGTTCATCGTCGTCGAGCTGAAGGCATACAAATTGTAGGACGACGTATTGTTCTCTTCCAAATGTTTCTTCACTTTATTGCTGAACTCTCTTTGCCACGTTTCTAGCACATGAGAAGCCTTCTCCTGTGACCAATCTATATGATGTACCTTGTAGGTATTAGCCAAAAAATCGTACAGTTCTCGTTCGCCCATCAATTGAACGACCGTTTGCAAAGCTGCTGCTCGAGTTAGGTGACCAGTCTTGTTATGCTTAGCACCTCCGACGACTAACTCCTCGGGCCAGTGCATATATTTCGCAGCGAATCCGTAACAACCGCCGGTAAGTTCGACTCCTATGTCTGGTTCCTGGAATGAAACGTGTCCTACATTTAAAATCTCAAGGAAAATCTAGGGCGTCAATGGATAGCGAGAAATGAGACCGGATATTATCGCGTCGGCATACCAAACGAGAAGAGATAGGTCACGAAAAAATCCTACGAGTGTTATTTCATTACTTGGGAGGAACCTCCCTCGGATAATATTTTTATTCCATCCATTAAATGTAATTATCTTAAATTACGAATGTATCGATGTGCTATGAAAATAGAAATAGAGATCGAGAAGAAGAAGACGTAAATAAAAAATCAAATATTTAATCAAGCCGCGTACCTTTTTCTCTGATCGGACGGTATAATAAATCTAGACTTTTCAATTATGCGAAATTAATTGACCGTGTCCCGTATCTTCCCCCCCCTTTGTATTTCTTTTCGATCTCTTTGTAGTAGAAGATAATAACATCGCATGCAAGTTTCTTCGTGAATTTTTCTGCCCCCCCCCCTTTACTCTTTCGATTTTGGTTACTCGCGAATGACAGCGCATACGGTGGTAATTATAATACGATAAAAAAAAAAACTCCCATACCAACTCATATGGATGACACGTTAATCGTGTAATACATCCGACAAATTTTGTTTTATATAATAATGTTAGAAAAAATCGGAAGAAATATATTGAATTTTAATCGTTGACCATTACTACTACTACTACTACTACTACTACTACTACTCTATAGCGAAAAAAAATGAAATAAAGAAAATTCAATGGGAGGGAAGGCACATGCATAACACATGTGCAGGATACGAAGGAGCGCAACGACGAGTAATTTAACGATAGCGAAACGATCGGGTACGTAACGTCGTCCCTCGTACGACCACCAGGGTAGCGCAATAATGACGCACATCTCTCGATTTTATTATTTTAATGCTCGTAGCGGCGCTACCCACACGACTCGCATACTCATAGCTGATTTCGCATGGAAATCATTTCATTCACGGCGCGCACCGGTCTCCTCTTCCTGGCCGCCGCGGCCTATTCGAATCTATGACGTATGTATGTATGTATATATGTGTGTGTGTATATATATATGAGACCTCGTGATTCTTCGAAAACGACTAATATCATTTAACCCGTCTAAAATTCATTCCTACGGTCAAAAATCAAATATATATATATATATATATATTTTATAATATTCAATTTATTTTGTGAATAAATTGTACAGGTATGAACAAAATTTCATATTTCGTTCGCACCGTACGGGCCCACACAATATATCTGTGTGTGAACGTTCAATTAAATATTCATTATTTCCTTTCTTTTTCTCTTTCTCTCTCTTTCTTTCTATATATCCTCCCTCCGATTGTAGTAGTTTACATCATGAAGAGGATCCGCATAAGATACCCGCACGATATCAAAGCGAGTCGGTGCGGCCCCCCCTTCTTCCTCCTCCTCTCGCGCTCTCTCTCTCTCTCTCTTTCTCTGCTGAACGTGCACGCAAACGATTGCCACTGTAGTTGAATATTAAACGTATCGGGCATGACGTTCCTAACAACAAATCTCACGTACATGCGAGTTCCTGCGAAGATTTTCAAAGTTTCTAACGTTTTGTCTTTTACAACGACCCCATTTCCTTCACGTACTCTCTTTTCCTATATATTTCATTTATCTAAGAAATTCGTGAGAATTTCTAATAGAATTTATTTTGTTTTTTTTTTGCGCGCAAGAGCCTGATAAAATTTCAAATTCAATCTCCCACATAAATAAAATTGTTTTTACCTGTTGCGACTTCTTGTTGGGTGCGGTTTCCGGACACTCGGGATCCGTTGGGTCGAGACAGGGTTTGCTCTGGTAAGCATTCGTTATCCCAGCCCTCTTCATGTAGTCCTCGAGCGTCTTGAAGGGAAACATGAATTGCAGTTTTTTCATCTCGTCCAACATACCGGACGGATTGAGATTGGTCCATTGAACGGGCTTGTTCGTCTTTGCACCACTGTGTCGAATTAAATGAGGAATATTGGAACGTTTAGAAATTGGACAAAAAAAATACGACGATTTATTTCTAGAATAAAATTTGAATAGAGCTTACGGTATGTGAACGGGATGTTCGGGGCCTAAGAGTTTGCTTCCTTCCCAAAAACAATCCAAAGGTGTAATGATCGCGCATGGTATAATACTATCGAAGATCTGAAAACAAATAATCGTTCGATAATTTTTCTCTATTGCTGAAATAACAAAAACCAAAAAAAAAAGAAAAAAAAATAAGAAAATGATACAGGAACTTTGTGTATAGTTAAATAAGAAATATTTTTATTAGATCCGAGAAATAGAATGTTCTCTCTTATATTTCCTAGTAGTAAAAGATATTAGGATGGACCACCTGTAGAGGTTCTTGGAAACTCTAATAGGATGGTCAGTATTATACTAGATTTGTTTCTTCGTATACCTATGAAGATTTTTCGATATCGAAGTTAGAATTATCATCGAAAATAAACTATTAAAGGAATAATCCAACGTGAGATTTATATAAAAAAAGATGTTTCTATTGTTAAAGATTATGCAATAATATTGATCATCTAAAGTGAAGAGATGGAGTAGAAAGAAGGGGGGGGGAGGGAGGATACGTTGAGACGAGTTAGCGGAAAAGGAAGAGGCAGCGGTGGCGGCTTAGGCTCGGCGTGAATAGGTGAATAAGTATACGTGTATTCGGGTTGTGTGCGCGTGCACGTGTACGTATACGTGTATGTATATGTTTAAGAGTGAAAGAGAGAGAAGAGGCTCGTGCTTACGCGTATACATTTATCGTGGTTGTCATTTGAATTACCTGGTCGATGTAGTGCATGTCGAAGTTGGGTATGCTCGGCGCGTAACACATGTCTTTCAGTCTCCACGTGCTGCAAGCGACACGAAACACATGCATTCATGAATACAAGTTTGCATACTCTTAAAAGGCCACGTACGTGCCGATAAGCGGTAGAAAAAAAATGGTTCACCTTTCAAAAAGAAAGGTAAAAGGAAAGAGAGTATTCTTCTTCTATCGAGTTGTGTTGAACGGTTCGCGGGTTTTGCGGTTTTCGTTTCGCTTATCGGCACGCGCGTGCGTGGCCACATTTTTTCTTGTTTGATGTATAGAAGAAGAAGGCACAAGGATCATCATCATCATCATCATCATCATCATCATCATCATCATTATCATCAAATGCGTTTATTATTGCGTAACCGCGGAATTCGTGCGATGATCGATGAAAACAAATTGTTGGAAGAAAAATAACTCACATGTCGTAGAGATGTACGGTGGCCTGAGTAGCTGCCTTGAGAATCGCCAAATGTTCTTTCAACGCGGCAGGATGTAGAATGTTTGCCCCGGGATGTCTTGGGGTTTGGATAACGAGCTGGTGCGTCGACGGTGCAGCTTCGCCTAATGCTTCCGAAGCGTATTTTAATTCTTTTTGCAATCTTCCACCTTCTGAAATTGTACAACCAAACGACGTCTATTTAACAATAGGTGTGCCACCAATTAATGTTTTATAATATCTTAATATAATTAATACACATATTCTCTTTCGTTTATTGAAATATTCATTCATTCAATTTTCGAAAAAACGTCATCGTGCAAGCTTGAACTTTTCAAAGCCGACCCCGCCGTTAGAAGATCTATGTATGTACATATGCACCGCCTAGTAGACGACGATTCCTCGAAGAGAAACACATTGGGACACGCGCAGTGTCGTAACGCGCGTTCCTTTGACTTTACGAATACATATATAAATATATATATATATATACCGACAAAAAATGTTCCCCTCCCCTCGTTGGCAGCGTACCAATAAAAGCTTTCCTCGAAGCAGCCCGTAGAAACGACGACGACGACGACGATGTTGTTGAAAATCCAAAAGAGAATAGAAGAAGAAACCAAAAAAAAAAAAAGAAATAAAAAAAAAATAAAAAGAGAAAAATAAGATCTTTCGTAAATATCTATTTCTAAAATCTCGCCACTTAGGTGTATAAAAATAACGTGTGTATGCGTTTGTGGGACGTTAAGAAGCCCCTTCCCCCCACACACACACACACCCGCCACCCTCGATAGATCGCGAACGACGATTTGTAATTAGTCGGTAACTCCCTTGGGAATTACGAGCCTTCGTCGTAAATCATCGTAAATAGATTTAATAACGTCTTTACGACGAGGATACGAAGTTAACGATCGCGAAGATATTGAAATAGGCTATGCCGCTTTAAAAAGCTAATCACCAATCAAGCGAGCTCGATCGACCAACCAACCGACCAACCAACCACAACCAACCGAGCATCCCTTGATCGTGTTGCAATAGTAGTAGTAGTTGTAGTAGTAGTAACGTACGATGATCGTAGCCGGGAGATAGAAATAATTGCAAGATCGGGGTAAGATCTTTAGTATCTTTCAAGTTATCCCCTTTTGATAATAATGTAAACTGTTATCGATATACGTAACTCGCTATGTACAAATTATTTAACAACAACAACAACAACAACAACTGCTAAATAAGAAGAAAATCGTGGAAACGTTTGTCATCACGTAAATTCGTCATTGATCGTGCCGCGAGTGTAGTAAAAGAAAATCAATGGGTAAGAAGATCTCGAATCACGGATACGCGAGTCGAATTACTCCAGTAAATAAAATTCCGTTAGCTGGAGAACCGCGTCCGGAATATGTGTACATACGTACGGATGAAATCGTGTTTCCAGTCTGGCTACTGCAAAATAAAGAAGCAAAGCTCATCGAAAAGGCTTTTCTCCCTCTATCTATCTATCTCTCTCTCTCTCTCTTTCTTTTTCTTTTTCTTTGGTCAGGAGACCGATCGATGGAGTGAAAGATGAAAGAAAGAAGAAGAAGGAGAAGAAGAGACGAGAAAAAGAAGAGACTGGATAAGGTAGAAAGAGTAGGAAAAGAGGAGGAAGAGGAAGAGGAGGAGGAGGTGGAAGAGGCAATTGGAAGATACGCATATAAGACTGAAAGTAATGGACGAAGGGCACGAGGATGACGGCTGACGCGGACTACGTTGAGACCCCACCTAGTCAGATTTCACCGTCAAAAATGCCGACGGCGTATTTGCTCGTTCCGCCACGGCGCAGCCTCCGTAGACCACCCGTGTTGTGCTCGCTTCTCAGTGATTCTCAACTTCCTCCTTTCCAATCAAAGATTCGATTAAATCATTCCAATTAACTTTTTTCATTCCTTTCTCTTTCATTTTCTTGCAAGAGATCACGAGTATATAGATTTTGTTTATTTATTTTTCATCGATAATATCTACAATAATTTTGTAATTTTGGTTTCTTCCCTTTGTTTGGAAAATATTCATTATTATTATTATTATTATTATTATTATTATTATTATTATAAAGAAAAGTTAGTAAAAAGGGAGGGAGGAAGGAAGGAAGGGAAGGAAGGAAAGGAAGGAAGAAAAGGGCAGTGATTTATCGACTCGGTCTCTCTGTAATTATTTCCCCGTCTTCGTATTCCAAAATGGGGGAGAGGGGGGGGGATGCTGCTGAAATAGCAGAAGCAATACACCCGGCAACTAAACGAATATGAACGAACGAACCCGTCGTTCCGGTAATCGACGAAAAGGAAATACGAGGGATGATCTTTTTCGCATTTGGTATATCTACCCAAGTCCCCCCCCCCCACGAAAATGACGACGACGTTGTTCTCTCGAGTCGATTATTTCTTTTCTTGCGAAATATTTTTCTATACGAATCTAATTAAATTAACGAAGAGAGAAGGAAAGGGGGGAGAAAAAAAAAATACGAAGAAGAAGAAGAAGACACGTTATATGGGAGTAGAAATTGGAAGAGGAAGTGGAGGAGGGAGGAGACGGAGGCAAAAAAAAAAAAAAAGAAAAAAAAAAGAAAGAAAAAAAGAAACTCCTCGTGGGTTCCCGTACCGAGAATGAACAACCGATATTTAACGATAATTTGATGGTGGCCGCGAGGCGAGGCTTGAATCAACAGAGGAAAGGGGCTTTACACGGAGATAGAAGAAGAGGAAAAGAGTCGAAAGAAAGGAAAGGAACACACGCGTGCTCGGTGAGAAGAAAGAATCGAATAAAGAGAGCTGGTGGAGGAAGAGGAAGAGGAGGAGGAGGAAGGGAAGAAAAAAAAGAGGAGGAAAGCAGGTGCACGCATCGGAGAGATCGACTCGATCTTCATCAAAGATCTTCCAACCCCTGTTGGTCTCTTTGCCCTTTCTCTCTCTCTCTCTCTCTCTCTCTCTCTCTCTCTCTCTCTCTCAATCGTTTTCTTCATTTTTCTTTTTCTTTTTTTCTTTTCGAATGTTCGCGGAGAAGCGAACTACGGTAGCAAACGGTGACGGGGTGGAGCGAAACTCCTTAAATTTCAAACGAGAAGCCACTTAAGACGGACAAGTTGAGACACGACCGGTCGAATCGTTAAAGGGATACTTCTGTCCAATTACCGGTTACACGTTAATTTTGTAATATTACGAGACGAAAGGCGGATCCATCCGGTGTGTGCTGGACAACAACGAAACGTTTTCCACCCCCTCGCGAAATAATCATTGCTTGTTCATGGACATCAAGCATTGAAGTCTCCTACTCTTACTCGGCTTACGGATTCTTTTCTCTTTTCTAACGTATTTTATTAATCGATTAAAAAAAAAAAAGAAACGTAAGCAAATTATGGAGATGTTTTTATCGATGAAAAATACAACGACAACAACAACAACAACAAAATACGAATTAATGAAAAAGCGATTTTTTTTTGCAATGGGGCCAACGATATCGAATTTCTATCTGATACTTTTCATAATACAACGTATACGCGTGGACAGTTTTATGGTGTGTGAAAATGCCTATAAAGACCACGTGCTCTGTAGAAGAAGAGCCACGGCGTCATCTCCCCCTAGAGAATTTCCCATATGACGCAACTCTACTCCTCGAGCGACCGTATAAGTCGCGTGACCCTTCGCATCTCTTATTCTTGCTTGTCGTCAGGAAGGTTATTTTTAAGACAAATTCCCCCCCCCCCTCTCCCCCGAATGTCCTGTAATACGAAACCTCGATACAAGATCATTCAGAAATTCTTTTGTCGATTTAACGATTTCACGAGAAACCAGTAAGTTTTATCATCGATTATTAATTGTATAAGAGTATATTAAATATTAAATTTTATCAAAGAGGAAGACTTCGAAAAAAATAAAAAAAAAAATAAGAAAAGTTTGAAAGAAGAAGGAGAACCCCTGTGTAAATACGTAGACGACTATTTTCCAGGTGGCTCGTATTCCGGCGGCGTTACATTGTGCGCCCGCGTGCGTGTGCGCGCGCGCGCGCGCGTACGTACGTACCTCACGCTAATTGCCAATTAAACGTCGCGAAAGAGAAGGCATGGATTTTCGCGCAACAGGTCGAACTTCCTTTTTCAACTTTTACTCTCTCCTCCCACCCTTCGTCGTATCACCATCATCATCATCATCATCATCATCATCATCATCATCATCATCATCATCATCTTCTTCTTCTTCTTCTTCTTCTTCTTCTTCGAAAAATGTTATTAGAGAAAGATACAATGGAAAAGAAAGCGCGCGAATGGAAATACGATTTCGGGGTTGATGCCCGTCGAATGGAAGGGTGGAGAAGAGGGACGCGGAGAGAAGGACGTAGAGGATCCAGAAAAGGGCTGTTGGTTCTTTCGTTACTACTACTACTACTACTACTACTACTACTACTATTACTACTACTACTACTACTACTACAAGACTAACTCTCTCGTGGCTCTCCTTCCTCTCACTGAACGGCCGACCAAGTTTCGGAAGAGCAAGAACACGTGGAAGATACGCGTTCACGAGAGAGAGAGAGAGAGAAAGATAGAAGGAGATGGACTAGGGACTGGGGTAGGGACTGGGGTAGGAACTGGGGTAGGAACTGAAAGATCCGAAGTAGGCTTAGCTCTCTCGGCAGAACTCGGAGACTTGGTTTCAGTCGTTGAGGCACGCAGGCCCACCGCTGGTTGGCTGGTTGGGATGGCTTGGCGCACACAGAGAGCACATCGGGCCACCCACCGCGACCATTCACCGGAACCGAGCCCCGTCCAATCTAAGTGGCTCTCATCCGTGTATTCTACTTACTAGCCTTTCTCAACAAGACCTATTATTTCTCGGTAGACATGACGTCTATTCATTCCTATTCCCATTCCTAACGGTACGATTCGCGATAATCATCTTTATTCGAATTAAATTCATTTTTTGTTTACTAGTTTTTTCGTTCAACATTGCGAATGAATAAATTTCAATAAGGTAGGTAAATCGATTCGATTATATAAATTATATAGGGCGAGATTCATTTTAAAGTAACCAACGCGTTGCTCTCGTAAACACACACACACACATATGCACGGGGTAAAACACCATTTCAATATGGTTCGAGTAGTGGGAGTAGTATAACAACAGTAGGGAGTAAAGAGAAGATGAGATCCTCTGTTTATGCAGCCGTCCGTTCGCCCGTCCGTCCGTCCGTCCACCCGTCCGACGGTCGGGACGACCGTTCGTCGGAACAGCAACAACAACAGATTCCTGGTGGGTCTTTGGACGACGCTCTTCTGACTCTCTTATATCCCCGTTGTGGCCTTACATCTATCTCTTTCTTTCCTTTCCTTCATCTTGCTCCTACCTCTTTCTTTCTTTCTTTCTCTCTCTATCTCGCTCTCCCTCTTTTTCTTCTTCTTTCTCTTACTCCAAGGCATGGGGGCCTAATGAAGATGTAAGCAGTCAGCCGGCCCCTCGTGCACGGTCGTGGCTTCGTCCTCTGTCTGTCCTTATCACGCCAAAGCTGCGGCCTCCTTGGCCCTATACAGGTCCTTCCAAGAAGGGTAAGACATTTCCAATACTCCTTTACGTCTTTTCATTTTTCCCACTCTCCCCCGCCCCATATTATTATACATTATCGTAATTTAACTATTTCAATGAAATTTTAAATCGACATTTGATACGATGCAAGAATGAAGCTAATGTTTCGATTCAAAATATCGTTATTAGCATAATTATAATTGATTAGCCAAAAGGAAATGGTTAAAAAAAAAAAATTGTCGATTTTCAATTTGTAGGGGACGTTTGGGTGATCGAAATTATGAAAATGGATCGATAGAAAATGATTGTGGTAAAAGAATAGGTTAATTGTGTATAAAGGTGATAAGAATTCGTGAAAAATGCTGTATCCGACTGGCGAGTGTTCTTCGAAGGTGAGGGCAAAAGGAGCATGCGTATATTTTCTCTCTTTCTTTATCCACCTACGGAGTAGCATAAGCAGAGCGCCGCCTTCTGTTGCATGCGGATGCGTTCAGGAAGAGCCGAGGAAAATAGACCAGAAAGAAAGAGAAAGGAGAGACACGATATGCCGCGTGTGTGCCATTCACATCTTCGTTTAGTAAAGTAACTTATCGTTCGGTGCGGGTAAATAAAGCCAATCGAAAGAAGATCGAAATAGACGAACGAAACGAACACCGCGGAGAACGAAAAACAAGAGCTTTTCCCCCAAGAAGACTCCATATATATATATATATTTATATATATTCTGTGTCGAATTTTGCCATTGTTTTTTTGTTATTTCGTTGCAAATGGCGTTGGTAGGACCGCACGTAGCGACGTAAAACTTCGCGACTCGAATTTACAATCGGCGTTGAGGGAAAAGAGAAAAGGCCGATGTGCTTTGTATGTGTGTGTGTGTGAATCGGTGAGGTAAGAGCGCTTCGTGATTGCGCCGGCAAAGCGTTGCGAATTCAGGAGAATGCTTTACGCGTTCTGCTGCTCCTGCCATAAACTTAAACGCGTCTAAAGAGAGAGAGAGAGAGAGAGAGAACAGGCAGGGGCCTCCCCATCCAGTCTTTCACGGCCGATAGAATCATTACGCTTTGTCCCCAGAGGGTAACTAACTTTCTTTCTCTCTCTCTCTCTCTCTCTCTCCCTTTTTCGATAGGGACAAAAGTACGAAGTTAGTTTTCGAAGGAAACACCGCGGTACATCAACATCATCATAGGAGAATAACACTACGCCCGCATATCTCGGAAGCTCTCGAGACTCATCAGCTTGCACGTTGTCATCCTCGTGGTCAGCTTCCGGATATCCGGTACCGATGATGATCCCCCTACTCTTTGAATTCCTCCTTGATCGAGCCGACTCTCGAGGAACACGCATCTCGAATCGTGATCGCTTATCTACCCCCATCGCGACACCTCTCTCGCTTATGCTTGTTTTTTATTTACATATTCTAAATCTTTTTATTTCTTAACGCGATTCCTTATTGTAGACAACGTTTTGATTGATTATTTCGTAAAAAAATAAATTTTGTCTTTTTTTTTTCTTTTTTTTTTTTCATTTGATGAAACACACTCTGTACATCTATCTGCGATATATAAGCTAGCAACGGGTGTTCAAATTAACGTTCGAGCCACAGATAAATATAGAGGGCCACCCAGAGGGTAACTAATGTACCGTGTGGTGGGTGTGCGAGACAAAAACAGAGTCAAGGAATATTTCATTTCGTCTCGGTGTGGTCTCTCTTATAACTTTTACTCTTATTTTTGATTTTTTTCTTACCTCCCCTTTAGAGTTCTCTTTGTCATCCCCACCCACCCACGCCCCCTAAAACTTATCTCTTTTTCTTTCGAGAAAGCCATTTAGTTTTTCATTTATCGTAGAGCTGATAATAAAATCATTCGTATACAATATAAGTTAGTTTAACCGTTGCGACGGAGACTTACCCTGAACCCAAAGTTGTTCGACCTTGCTGTGTACTTGTACCGACTTTAAAGCGACACAAAAGGTAGCCAAAGCGAGTATGGCAACGAAGAGGACCTTCCCCGCGTGCCTTTGCAGGAAGTAGCCGAGCTGACTCAGCTGGTCCTGCAATCGAGCTCTGATCCATACTACTGACCTCTGTCCTTCCGCCTTGCCCTGAAAAATAAACGAAATTCCGTTAGATTATTATCGAGTCATCGATTCAAACGAAACAAAAACAAATAATTACAACATAAAATATAATAAAAGAATGAAATCTTAAATAAAGTTAGTATTATTACGTTACTACAATTTTTAATTCGGAAATGCGTTAAGGTAGCCCAATGAGGAGGGAGGATACACGATGAATTCGCGTCATTTTTTGGTGGAAGTCTTTTCGGGGAAAAGGCACGCACAAGAAAGGGAGAGGAAGGGAGGGAGGGTAGGAGGGGGAGGGCAAGAGAAGAGGACGGAGTGAGATGGAACGGCAGCCAGAAGAGCGTTTTAAATTGGCCGCGTGGGCTTTGACGATGATAAGTGGCGGGCCGCGCATTATACGTGGCTGTTGTACGTGCAACGGCAGCAACGTTGTTGCTGCTGCTGTTGCTGTTACTGCTGCTTCCTCGAAAGAAAGACGTATTATTTATTGTATCCCAAAATTAGGTCCCTTATTTGTGATTTAACGACGTAATATCAAAGAACAATTTTAACTGACGATGACAGGCAAGCAAGTACAAAATGATGACGTTGTTGGAAACCTCGACGAGTCAAATTAGTTTGAAAACTAATCAAGAAGATTAGAAAAAAGATGAAGAAGAGGAGGAAAATGAGGAGGAGGAGGAGGAGGAGTAGGTGGAAGAGGTGAAGGAAGAAGAAGAAGAAGAAGAATATACGAGAGTATAATAGTCCTTAAGAGTTACGACATAGGTCATGAACCCTGAAAAAGGGGGATGAAAATAGAGGGTGTGTTTGAGAAAGACAAAAGAGGAAGAAGAGTTCGTCGCAAGCAACATTGCGAGCGGCAACGTTGCGCTGTAGTACCTGGTGGCCGGTCTGACAATGTGCATCGTGGACCACCCGCAACAATACCTATCTCTACCGGGCCTATACCGAGAGACGGAGATAGATAGATAAAAAGAGGGCTCGCGATGGAAACTTTCTTCAACTTTTTTCAAATCTTACGATGGAAAATCTAAATACGACATGCTCGGTATGGTAAACAAACTCGTTGGTTGGTTGGTTGGTTGAGGAACAAAAATGTAAGTGTACAATAAGATGGATCTTTTGAAAATTTTGTTTGTTTCTTGGCTGATTTTCTTTTGGTAATCACGAAGATATAATGGCGCATAAGTAAACGAAAATCTGGATTATGCGCGTTTACGTATCTCGGGGCGGTAGCAGCGTGGGTATCGGATAGCAAGGTTTTCCAGCCAATTAACTCGGGTGCCCGCGGGCGCATGGGCCCGAGTAACTCTAGACGCATGGACAATCCGCCGTCGACCACATGGCCTCGAGGGATGGGGAATGGGGATGGCGAATGGGGGGGGGGGTTGTTGCCGATGAAAATCACTCTCCATCCTACTTTACTTTCTTCCTCCTTCCTTGTTTCACCTTCTCCTATCCAAATGAGATGCAAATTATCCTCGGAGCTTCTTAGTTATAAGTGGAAAATGCCCGCCCATTTGTTTCAAGAGATATCATCTGTTCTTTTTTTTTTCTTTTTTTTTTTTTTGCTAAATCAAGAAAAAATCGATCTCTTCATTGATTCGCTCGAGTATAGTAACCGTTGTTTATTCGCGGATTTTTCTTGAACGATTTAGAAAAAAAAAAAACACACTCGTCTCATCTAGGATACGGTGAAAGGAAGACACGTGCTACGAGATGAGCTTGCGAACGTTGCGTACAAGGCATAACGAGTCATAACAAGGCATAAAAAAGAGATGACGAACGTTACGGCGAGAGATTTCGAATGAAAGTAAGAGAGAAAGAGGGGGTGTGGGTGGGGGCGGGGGGGGGTAGGGAGGAGGATATACTTAACGAATTTATGTTATTCGTACCTTTAATGTTTTTTATGGGGCGACACAAACTGCGCGGAGAGATAGCAGACAGCATAACAGGATCTTATGTCAACGACGGTGGTCTCCGCGCCACGAGGTTGTAATATGTAGATACTGTCCAGCACGAGAAGCCCCATAAAGCCCGCGGGGACCACTTACGGAAAAAAGAGGGCCTCCTCTTTCCTCCCACCACCACTCAACCACTTCTCTTCTCTTCTCATCCCTTCTCTTTTATCCTACTCGCAACACAAATAAGAGAAAGAGATAGATAGAGAGAGAGAGAGAGAGAGAGAGAGAGACCAAACTAGTTGCCTTTATATAGTTTATTGACTTCTCTTTTCGTCGCACGATGGTATTCGCACGCGAAGTAAACAAAATTTATAAATAAATATTTTAGCTTTGTTAGTGTGTAACACAATCGAAAGATATCTATTTATTTATTCGTAAAATATGGTTGAAAGAAAATCAAATAAGATGACTGTGTGCGTGCAATTGGTGTTATACCCCAAGTGCTGTTGCATACTACACGCGACTTCTTGGATAAACGAATAGGTTCTTGCGGTAGGTACGGCTCGAAAGTGTCTGCAAGAAACTCGATCCGACTGGCGCTCTAATCGGCCAAAGAATTCCACGGCGATGTCTATTCGAAAGGAAAACCTTCCTCTCGGATTCAACTAACGCGAAGGATCCTACCTTCCTCCTTACTATCCACCCTTATATATGTATCTCTCTCTCTCTCTCTCTCTCTCTCTCTCTCTCTCTCTCTCTCTCTCCAAGCATTTTTGAACAAAACCAAAAAATAGATGGAAGGCGAATAGGTCTTTCCTTTATCATTTTCCTTTTTCCTCCTTCCTTTCTATTAATAGGCGAAAAACTTTATTATTCATCGAAAGTGGGCGGGCGGCATCTATCCTTCGTCAAGGATCAAAAGAATTTTCGACTGGGTATACTTTACGCGCGCATCGATTACACACATATATTTCGTTTCTGTGCTTTTACAACACACTGACATTGACATGAGAGAGAGAGAGAGTCTCCGAATTGTCTCCCTTTCCTTTTGTTTAATTCGTTGCGAGATTTTGGTAAAAGGAAGTTAAACACTTCTAATGGCATTTTGTTTGAAAAATGCCGAAAAAGTTGAAGAACTAAGGGATGAAGGTTATTATACCGGAACGAATACAGTCATTTCTATTTAAGAATTTGTGTCGAAAAGTGATGATAGAAGTCCTTTCCGTTTTGACGGACATCTCTCTCTCTTTCTCTCTTTTCTTTTGGCTCAATGAAAATGAACAAAATGATGCCGTTTTTCTCCCTTTCACGTCAAATCAATTTGAAAAGCTTGGTTGAAAGGGATGAAAGTAGGTACGTTTTTCTCTCTCTTTTCGGTATCATACTCCCTTAGATATTCTTTCTCCTAGTAGGTATTATTAGTGTGTAGGGAAGAGCCTCACACGTCGTGTCGGTGCCCTTTAATCTCGACCGAGAGGGCGCGTCGCGGCGCAACATGCGTGAATGGTCGTCATTGTGTGTGTGTATACGTGAGGATACTTTAAACCGATGCTTTTCCATTGTCAGAAATCAAGCCACGATTATGAAATTACGAATGCACCCATAAGAAACATCCAATTTATCTTTGGCAAATTTATAAATCAGAAAATTTAACAGAAAAACATGTAAAAAAAAAATAGAACAACGAGAGAAAAAAAGAAAGAATACAAAATGCATAGAATTCTATCTCCAATTGAAATAATATAAATGTGTTGAATGATTCGGTATCATGCATGCATGAAACGTATGTATGCATCATGCTACATCATCGCAAACATACGGGACGAACGCATACGAGTGAACGGTAAGAAGAGGTCGAGGTCAGTGCCTGAAGCAACAGTACAGCGCAGTGAACGTAAACAAATTCAGATATCCCCCTCGACCCGCTGCCACTTTTATTTCTCGCTTGGTCAATACCTAAAAAATATTCTTCTTTTTTTTTAAACAATTTTTCTTTTTTCCCCCATATATCATTCACATAAGATATTATACAAGAAATTAATCACGATTTGAACGAGGTTTGTTTTTTTACATTTATGCATTTTATTTTATTTCGGATGAAATAACATAAAATATTGTTGAACACATGAACGATTGATAAAAATGATCAACAATAAGACAAACTCGTGAATTACGTTTTAATGTATCATCGAATTTGGTAAGAACAAAGTAAAAGATAAAGATAAAGATAAAGAGAGAAAGGAGATACGTAAAGACTGACGTGTTTTTGGCTCGGCACGCGTGTACGAGAAAAAGAAGGAGAGAAGGCCAGTGCCCGTAACTGACTGACTCATCTGCGATGAACGCGAGTCACGAACCTAAAGAGAAACAGAGAGAGAGAGAGAGAGAGAGAGAAGATGAAAGAGAAATATATATATATATATATATATATATAAAGATAGAGAGAGAAGGAGAGGGAGGAAATACGAAGCACGGCTTTCTTTCGAGAAACTCTCCAAGGGTGTAAAAAAAAGTGGAGCAACGACCTCGAATTTGATTTTTTTTTCCTCCTTTCTGGATACGCATCATCGTCTTTCTTCTTTCTTTCTCGGATAGGTGAGAGAAAGCGAGAAAGAGAGAGAGATGTGGATACATTAAAAGACTGTTTGCTACTGGTCCAGTAAAGATTGTGCAATCGTACAAGCAAACGATTAAAACAGGAGCAAACGTTTTGCTCGTTTCAAATACGGATAACTTAGCTTGAAGGCAATCAAACGTCGATCTGTGTGTGTGTGTGTGTGTGTGGTCTAACATATTAACTATGAAAAAAAGAGAAAAGTCATCTTCTATCCTGACGAAGAGGAGAGTCTACATCTTTATCGTTTTCTTCTTTTTATTATTATTATTATTATTTTTCTTACTTTCCTCTTCCTTCTCCTTTTCATAACTCTTCTTCTTTTTCTGAATGATCGAACGTATTTAAATGCCTGCCTCTATAAAACGTACCGACTTATCCTTCCCTCTCTCTCTCTCTATCTCTCTCTCTCTCTCTTTCTCATTCTCGCAATATTCTTTTCCTTATACGCGTATGAACATATATACGTTTAAACGTATATACTAAAAAGTTCTTTGAACAAGTTTAAAGGGCTTTAGAATTTTTCAAAGTATCCCTCATGAATACAACTATTGATACAAAATGTACTAATAGGAACATTGCATTGCCAGTACCCTTATAGATCATTTCTAAGTGGAACGATAATTTGTGTGCTTTTTTTCAAGGTCTCATATTATACCAAAAATACAAATGAGAGTATCAATGATGATTACATTCAAATATAAATGTCTTAATTCGAATGATCACTTTAGAAAAGTTTGATATAACAATGCAATGCCTCGTTGAGATTGATATTACGAAATAGAAATGAATTTACGGTAGCTGCTGATTCAACAGTATAAAATGATTTTTAGAGACATCGCGAATGTATATCAGTGTCGAAAAGAAACTGGTTTCCTTGAAAGAACGCGACGTCGGACCGCCATTCGAGAAAGAAAGAAATTCTTAATTGGAATCCTAGGAAGGGAAGGGAAGGGAAGGGAAAGGAAGGAAAGGAAAGGGAAGAGAAGAGAAGGGAAGGGAAGGGAAGAGAACGTAGAAACGAGATTCATTCTACTTAACGATTCTCCTAGATCTTATCAATTTCTGATGGAACGCAACAACGAGCGCGTAAGGGGTTTCAAACACGTGAAAAGGGTTAAAAGAAATGTAGAAAGATTCAAAGAGAGAGAGAGAGAGAGAGAGAGAGAAGATTCGATGACAAAAAAATATCATTTTTACGAGGATTCACGTGAATGAGAAATAATAAGACTAACACACAAAATTCCACGTTTTACGATTCACTGGAAGGGAAAAAAAAAAAAAAAAAAAAAAAAAAGGGAAATAAATGATCAGAGATAGGCGAAGTTAGGATGTCTCAATCGCAATTTTGATAGATTCGTTCGGAAAAGATAAAGCAACCAGAAAGGAAGAAGAAGAAGAAGAAGAAGAAGAAGAATAAGAAGAATAAGAAGAAGAAGAGAAGACGAAGGTAATAGGACGTTTTCGTTGCTCGAAGAAAATTCCAAGAAAAGTCGAGCGGAGGTGGAGGCCTCCGCTTCAGGGAGGTCCGAGCATCGTAAAAGACGTTTGTGGGATGGGAGAAAGAGAGAAAAGAAGACCCCGACGACTCCTTCGAAAGGCGATACGCTTCGTTCCCGCTTCGCACGCCGTATACACATTTTCGTCGATCTTTCTTGCCACGAGAGAAAGAAAAAGAGAAAGAGAGAGAGAGAGAGAGAGAGAAAAAAATAAGATAAACCAGGAAGAAGAATCTCCTTGAAGGATCTAGAGAGATAGATAAGAATTAATAAGAGACTACGCTATTCTCTTTATTTATTATAATAATTTCTATATATTAAAAGAAGAAAAAATAAGGACAAGTTCACTAGAATCGGTTGTTAAATCCCGAACGGGAAGAAGTCGAGCAGTTGTTCGAGCCAATCTTCCGCATCCTTCTCTTTCTCTTTCTTACTTAGGTTCTCTTCTTAGAGAGTCCAATAGCCGCAAACGTCAACGAAAGACAGTTCTCTGGACCACCAGCGTGTGTGAAAGTTTACAGCTAGTCGAGAGTCTCTCTCTCTCTCTCTCTCTTTTTCTCTCTCTTTCTTTTTCTCTTTTCTTGACACGCTAGCGGACCCAGGGACTGCGCTTTCTATCTTCTTTTCTTCGCGTATTTCTTTGTAAAATAAGAATACTATTCCTCGGTTCGTACTACTACGGGTCCACCACGTTGTCCACTTCGTTGTCCACCCTTCCTATTCTTGTTCCTGCTGGTGCAGTTAGTTGTTTGTTGGTGCTCATTCTTGGTGAACGATCTCGAAAGGCGCATTCGGTTCTTCAAACGGCCCGACTTTAATCGTCGATCCAAGATATCGGTAACGCTTGCTTACCTTCGTGGAAAGGTAACGGCGCCGTTCCGGTAAACGACCGATATAATTTGCATCGAATTCATATCCTTATCTTTTTTTGTCCCCCATAGCGGTGATGTGCTCTTAACGTATTATCTATATATCTAGATACTTTTTTATCCGATACATTTTTTTTATTATCTTTCTAGATATCCGACATTTCGAGGTAAAGGCCGTTCATAATAAGGAAGAATAAGAAGAAGAGAAGGAATAGGAGAGAAAGAAATGGAAAATGAAAAGTTATATATTATACAGACAAGTTAATAATTAATTGAAAGTGAGGTGGGAGGGTTTGATTTGAAATAAATATTATAATAAAATTATTAATAAATAAGTATCGTAGGGAATTTGGACATTAAAAAGAACTAGAACTAAACATTTAAACTTCGTTATAGTTAACGTTATAGTTAGTTTAATATTATACTATATATAATATACTATATATTAGTATAATATTCGTATAGTTTTTCGAATATTACAAGAATGTATGTCTTCTCAAATGAAAAAGACGCTGAACGTTAGAGATTAAGTTGCTGAAGAAGTACCCAATAAAGGGACGAAACGTCCAATTAATCAAAACTAAGTTCTAGTTCTTTTTAAAATGTCCACAACTTCCCTACGATACTTATTTATAAATAATTTTATTTTTGCAGACGAGAGAAATAATTCATTGAATTATAATAAAAAAACCTTTTCGAGTTGATCCAATGCGATGGCAGCGTCGGTCCAGCTTGGTCTAACGTAAAGATCGGATTGGTGACGTCGTTTGTTGCTTTCGGCGACGGCCTTAGCGTAATTTTCGCAACGATGAGGATTTCCATTTAACGGTAAGCTCGTAGTCGCGGTCGTCGTCGCCGTCGTAGTCGCCGTCGTCGACGAGGAAGATGACGACGACGTTTGCGAGACGGAAGGCCGTCCCGCTAATATCCCTGTTGGGCCGAACGCAGAAACCATGATCCGTCATGCATTCGCTCCGACACCTCTCGCACTCTTCGACTATTTTTAATATCCACCACTGTTCACCACTAATCACCACTAATCACCACTTCGACTTTACCCACCTTCACCTTTTACACGAGTTGTTTTCGATCTAAGTTCGTCCCCGTTGATTGAGAAAAAGAAAAAAGAAAAAAAAAAGAACACCTCGACGGGATGCGTCGTTTCGTTCGAATCGATTCCAAATTCCCGCCAATGCGGCGGCCCGTTATATTTACGTAATGTAAACCGCGCGCGGAACAACGAATATAATATTAATATATATAATATATATATATATATTTCACACTAAATCGTTGTATGTTAAAAAAATTGATATTCACTTATTGCGTTTAATCTCTTTCCTTAATTCGTTTAAATTCTTTTTAAATAGAATTTATTTCTTGATTATTTTGTTGCACTATATGCGTAGAACAGGTTGTTGCACTTCGTCGTAAAACAGAAAATAACAACACAAAATAACACAGAAGCGCGCGCGCGCGTTAACACCAAGGGAAATAAATAAAATCGAGTTCGACGAAAATTGTAATAAGAAAGAGTAGAAGAAAAAATAAAAGAAACGTTGGCGTTGTCAGCGTCTTTGGCTTTAGGGTCGGCGTCGGCGTCGGCGTCGTCGTCCTCGTCCTCGTCCTCGTCCTCGTCGTCGTCGCCGTCTTCGTCGTCGCACGAGGAACGCAGAGAAAGAGCTTGCTCCCGCATATAGATTAGCTGCTCGTACCGCTGCCCGAGCGTAAATACGAGCGTGCAGCACCTCTCTTTTCTTCCACCCTGGGCTTGTGCACTCCCCCTCTACCCGGTTGTTCTTTACGTTAACCCTTCTCTTCTTCCTCTGTTGTTCTCCCTCCCTCGCGGGTTCCTTCTCGGGGATCTCTCTTTCCTTCCGTCGGGTTTAGCCGCTGCTGGGTTTCGCCGTCGGGTTTCACCGTCGGGTTTTGCCGTCGCGAACAGTCGGCGCGCGTACACACGCGAGGACTGTTTTGAAATATCGCGCGACCACCGTGAAGCTATCCGCAGCTCGTTTTCGCGCGAAACACGGATGCGCGCGCGCAACAGAGGATATATATGTATATAAATATATATATATATATATATATATACGAAGGAAGAACACGTGCTTTTCGCTAACTTTATCCAACGCCTCTACCTTTATTTATTTCAAATGCAAATTATCAACACTAATTACTAATTATATGTTTATTTTACCAAGTAACATCCGGTTCACGCACATACGCGCGTAAGATTACTTTTAACAGAGGCACGCGCCGCTCGTATCGTCAACACCAAGCGAAGAAAGAACAAGAAGAACGAGAGAGAGTGTTCTTCCCCACGGTCCACACTCTCTATCTCTATCTTTTTCTCTCTACCACTGAGTTATCACGTCTTCTTCTTCTTCTTCTTCTTCCCCCTCTCGGTCGATCTCTCACCACACGTCTCTTACTCTCTTTCTTTTGATGCTTCTCTTCTCAACCTCCTCTCACCCAACTAAAGTAGTAATATTCTTCCCTCGGGATCTGATTTTCTTCCTTTTTCCTCGTGATCCTCGTTGTCGTCCTCCTCGTCCTCGTCGTTACTATTATCAGATACCGAGGTGGACGACCGCCGCTTAGAGCAGTCTAAGTCCGTACTAAACGAAATCCGCTGCCACATTTCTTTCTTGGCCTGCGCCGGCCATAGCGATGGCTCGTCCCCACTCCAGCACCGGAGCGTGATCGGCCGTGAGAATACACAGGGCCGTACGTACTTCTATCGAATACCCAATACTATTTACAATGCTGCGCTCCGGTATCCCCCTTTGCCCAATCTTTTTTTACTTCTCTTATTATAACGAATCTATCTCAAGTTTATATTTTACAACTTGTCGATGAATAATCATGTCGATTATCGGTCGCATGTCACGATCTTTTTAATTAAACGTATTCGTCTCAAACGTCATTACCAACGATCGATATTCTGCTGTCAATGTTAATCTATATAAAATACATAATTCTTTAATTTACGATTATTTCCAAGTTGTATACGTCAGATGACACGATCTCGATAAACAATTTCTACTAAAGAAACAAAATATTTGGGAAAAGTGCATCGATGACTTGATACGCGGGTGAGCGACTGAATGACATCAGAGCCGAGTATAGCCGAAGATGGTCGAAGGTATACTATCTCGGCTGCGATTGGTCGTAACGAGTGGCGTTCCGCGTTGCTAGGATACGCCGATGCGCCATGCGATCGGTCGAGGGGAGCTCGACGCTGGACCACACACGCGCTACCATTTTCCCTCGAGCAATAACATTACCCACACAGATACGCGGCTCCTTACGCGACACGCACGAGGGCGGGGGAATCGGCATGGTCTTTCTCCCTCCCTCTCATTCGTATTCTCTCTTTCTTTCTCTCTCCCACGCTTACATCTTTTCCTATTCTTCTCTCGTTCTTTCTACCCTCTTCGTCGTCGTTTCTTCCACGCCGTTCTAAAAGCTTTATACACACGCTGCGTCTCGCTTACGTTAGAACGAGTAGGATAGAGATAGAAAAGGTTAGGAAAAGGATGTAAGAAAGAAAGAGAGAGAGAGAGAGAGAGAGAGAGAGAGAGAAAGTTCACTAATTCATCGGACCTTAACAAGAACCTGACTGAAATCCTTTAATCAAGATCGTCTACCGGAAATGAGATGATTCCTAACGATGATGCCCCACGATACGATGTTCAACAATATTAATAGATAAAATCATAGGAAATTAATTTGCGATTTAAATAGTATATTTTTCATTATTTTTCTTTTTCTCTTGGAAGATCGTACGAATGGGAAGGAGGGTGAGGGGGAATCTTCTGCGGTAAAACGATCGCGTGCATTTGCGGTATACCTCAAACACTTTTCGTAAGCAGTTAATTGGTTGTATTTTCCGCGATACGTAAAAGGCGTGACAAAAATGGCGGGCATTTTTTTGGTTTAAAAATGGCGACATTCTGCTATTCCGTTGAAATCGTAAGGGAAAAGATAAAAATAAAGTAGATGAAAAAATAGAAGTATTCCGAAAAGAGTTTAGAAAGAGGGAGAAGGTGGGGGAGTTGGCAGATTGAAAAAGTTAACGCACGTAGGAACGAACATGCGACCACCCACGGTGACAACGAGCCAAGCACCGCTTCGCCAAACAGCAGATAATTTTGCACTCCGAACTTGCATATCGTCGATACACGCTTGCGGCATTTCGTTTTAAACCGAAGCACTGAATCGCCAACGGTTCGATAATAGATGAAGGGGCTCCAATGATAGGAGGGAAAGGCGAGAGTAACGCGAATGATATACATATACTTGACTCCGATTACGAAAAGCGATAAGGTGAAAATGTTCGATATCGATCGATCAAACGTATTAATTGATATCGTTTTATTCTATAGAATGTTGTCGCTTTTATCTCTTTCTCTTCCGGAGATGAATTAATATTCTATTGAGAAATTATCAATTCTCTTGATATTATAATTAATGGAAGACTCTATTTGTGTAGAATATTTATGAATGTAAGTCGCAGAGATAATTGAGACCTCTTGTCGGTATCGTCGTATTCCATCGATAAAAGGCAATATTAGGCGATAATTTTGAATAATGTTGCCGCCTTATTTGGTAAGATAAAAGTAAAGGAAGGAAAAGGAAGGAAAAGACAGGAAGATGAAAAGATTGGTTGATACCGCGTGGTCTACCTTTGATCCACCCCAAGACGGCTCTTCTCGGCACGGTGCACGCCGGATCGCCGACGAGGCACCGTGTGGAGCGACCGTTAATAATTTTTACGACACTCTTAACTCGCCACCCGGTATTAAGCGGTCCACCAGAGAAGACGGGCCTTTGATCTTTGCCGACGCGGTATCGACTTAATGAGTGCGAGAGGGAGATAGCGGGTGAGTCAGCGCGGACTGCGGGGGCACATGGGAGCGTAATGGGAGCGTAATGGGAGCGTAATGCCACCGCGGTGGGGGTGGCCCGAGCTAAGGAGAAAGAGATATCGCTAGGTGAAATCGCTATGAGAAAATTCCCCACCCCCGTCTAACTCTTTTTCTCCGCAAACTTCTATGCTTGGAGTGTTGCCTCTTCTCAGGCGCACATCAAACTTATTTTCTTACCTTACACTCTTATGCATTTTTTCTGTTTTATAATGTATTCAATTCTTCCGATTGATTCATTTGCACATTTGTTTTTGTTTCTTCAAACAAATACCCACACTAACAGCTACTATACTTACGAACGTATGTAAATTTAGGATATCCCAAACGCGTAATAAACAATATCAACCGATGTGGTCTCATGTGAAAAAAAAAACGCGAGACAAATGTAACATTGTAGGAGGGTGAAAATATTAGATAGCCCCGGTTGGATATAAGTTATTACTGTGCTCGCGACTCGAACAATTATCTACCTTTGCGTGCTCTTTAATGCGAGTTTCATTACAAGCCCAGAGGTATCTTATTTCGCTCGAAGCTAAATATTAAATGCGAAAGACGTTTCAAATTGGCGACACGACGATCAGGCAGATGAGGATTGGGAAGTAGAGAAAAGTTGGATCATGCTTAAGCCTCGAGGGAGACTCAACGAAGAATATAAGTATACCAGAGTGTTGTTTCGTCTTTTTTGTAAACTGCCCACACGACTGAATATATCCAGCCCACGTCTAACAAGAAAATACGTAGATATATTCTAACACATGCACGTATACACACAAGCGTGCGAGGACTAGTCCCTCTTTCCAGGACTTCGACTGTAGCAGAAGAGAAAGGAAAGAAAAAAGAACAAGAGAAGAAAGAAAGAAATAAAGAAAGAGATAGAGAGAGAGATAAAGAAGAAGAAGAAGAAGAAGAAGTCGACTACTTCCTTACGCAAAATGACGCGGTGTGGCACGTTCGTTGGTTCGTTCGTTTGCTTGCTTGCTTGCTTGCTTGTATCGGGGTTGCGTTCAACGGTGCGTGCACACGAGAGACGCGAGAGATGCTATCGACCACCAGGATAGCTCTCGGGACTTCTCTCGGGACCACCCATCGGCAAAATAATAAACACGGAATGCGGCATACATGTCCGTTCGTCCATCCGTCCGTCCGTCCGTCCGTTCATCCGTCCGTTCACTCATCCAACCGTTTGTCTCTATTTCGCAGATACGATCGAAAGCAAAGAGACCCTTTCCCTCTTCTTCAACAATTTTTTTCTTCTTCTCCTTCCGCTACTACTATTACTATTAGAAAGAAAAAAGAAAAAGAGAAAAAAAAATACAATAATGAATTACATAATTAGAATATAATATGTATATAATATATATGTATATATATGTATATAATAATATAAAAAAGGATGACTTTTATCATCTTCTAATTGTGAAGAATTTAACAGGGAGAAAGAAAGAGAGAGAGAGAGAGAGAGAGAGTCTTGGAAGGAGCAACGTTAGGAATCATTTTGATTTATCCGCTAGCTCGCGTGATTAGTGGATCCTTGTTCCCGAAGGAGAGTCTCCGTATTCGGTTGGTAACGCCCACGGTGAGGTATTAATCCAAGGCAACGCAATATATCGTAAAACGTACGACACAAGGTAGATAAGTATTAACGTTGCCAGTACGTAAAAGCCATAAGATCTATCGCGATCTATCCTTCCTCGATAGATCTTGACGCAAACGCCCACTACACGAAGTACTCGCACGATCGAGCCTAATTTCTCTTTTGCTTTTCAAACACTCGTTTCGATCGCGTTAGTTCGTTCGTTTGTTCTTCTACCCGTTCGATCATTTAAATCGATGAATCGTATGTCAATCGGAATTGGCATTCTACGATTATCCAACTTGTCTATTTTCTTTTTTATAAACTCTTTAGATCTAAGATATCGTTTAAACTATCCAAGAGATTTAGGATCGATCCAATTATCACGATAAAACTTTCTAATCCCCATAACAAGTTGCGTGATACTACAATATATGAGCCGTTTATTTTGAAATTGGCTTAACTCCATTTGTCAATTTATTTCCGATTACGCATGGTTATATGTACAATTTCAAATTATCTATCAATAAAGCATTTAAGATTACTTATATTCCGAGTAAATACAGTAATTCTGGACACATAAGTTTTCAGAGTTAATTGAATAACTGAACCGTTTATCTTAAAAGTGGACTAAGTCCATTTACAATTAAATTACTGCTATTTCAGTAGCATATTATAAACGCAATATAACAAAAGCGTTAATAATAATTTACTGTTTGTCCCCTGAGATTATTACAAAATTATCGAAAAGTGTCGGAAAGATAATAATAATTTTATTGTACATGAAATGAGACAAGAAGATTTTGTATATCAACAAAATTATTAAAAAACGCAATTTTTAAAAGGGTAAAGAATTCTAACGGAGAACCAATGAACTGGTTTAAAATATGTTGGATGCGTTTTGTCCAAAAATGAATCGTATAAAATTTTCTATAAGACATCAATGAATGATAACGAAAATTTTTAAATCCTGAATTTATTACCACGTCGGGGTAGACCAAGAAAGTTCGAAAATATTGTATTGACATCATTGTATAAAAATATCAGACAAATTACAACCTGCAAAATTCAAGGAAATAATTGACTTATTACGATATATATCACCGGAACATCACGATTTCTTTAAATCCCTTTTACATACACAAAATGTAGATGAGTAGAAAATTGTTTTGTAATTTATGTTTGTAAAAAATGTATTGAATCGCATAATTTATATTTTTAAAGTGTTATAAAGATATGTCAAATAAAATGAGTATTGTTATTTTTTTTTTCAATTTGAATCATCTTTAATTATATTGAATGGACTTCGATTCCATTAAATTTTATAACGAATCTGATTGTTAATTTAGAAAGTAGCCTAACTCCATTCTCGGTAAGAAAACGCATAATATTATTCATTTAATAATTGCCACTATTTTAATAGTAACTGTAAATTGAACACCATTAGATACACTTAAAAGCAGCATAAATCATTGATATTCTGTACGTATTATATTTTTCATTGCATTCAAACAGAAAATCTTAAATATCTCAATGTAAGTATAAATGGACTCAGGCCACTTTCAAAATATAAACGGCTCATATACGCGGATAAATTTTTGCGTTTAAGATGCATAATCGATTTGCAAATCGTGAAAGGTAAGAGAGACTGTCGTTAAAAGGACGCGTATTTTCCCTCATAGATCATTAATTTTAAAACAATCTCGACTCGCGGAGGAGAGTCTACTACTACGTACGGTAGATCCGAGGTGGGGTGAGTCAAAGCGAGTGGATGGTAGAAAAGAGAAGGATGAGGAAGAAGAAGAGGATGAGGATGAGGATGAGGATGAGGAGAAAAGGGATCGGACTTACTAATTGCGACGACGTCGGTGGTCTCGAGAGGCACCGCGGGCCATAATGAAAAGCAATATGGCCAGTCCGCGTACCGGCCAGTCCAGGGGCGCTGATTTTACATCGGTAAATGTCCCGAATCCGGATCGTAAATCCGTGGAGAACGAATCGCGATAGCTTTGGAGTATCCAAGGAAGCAAGCAAGCATCCCAGGAAGCATCACCGGTTCCCGCAGCAGCTCGATGCCACCTTATTAGGAAAACTTGTAATTATGAAATTTACCCTCCTTAACGAATCAACTCTATTCCTGTCAATTGAAATCCCCTATATTTCCATTGAATCTCTTGTTCCTAAATTTGAGCGTTCAAAGTTTCGCTCGTTCGTAGGAGCCGAAGAATCATCGTCCGTACGTCCGTCTGTACGTCCGTGCATCCCTTCATTGTCTCCTTTACGTTTGTCCAAAGATGAAGAAAGTCAGTAAATTTCCAAAGCACTAGCAGCACTACCTGCTAGTCGTTCGCTCTGTTTGCGTAGGACGAGGACCACCCAAGTAGTCACCAACGCCTCTGTGCCTTTCCTTAGCGATGTGGAATTGACTTAGCTGAATCCCCGTGAGACGATGATGCTGAACTAGGGACGGACGAGAAGGATGAGAGGAAGAAAGGGAAGACCAGGTCGAGGGGTGGGGGCGGAGGAGGTGTGGCAAAACTGCTCGAAGGACGAGGATGGAAGGCAAAAGAAAAGAAAGAGAAAGAGAGAGAGAAAGAGAAAGGAGAGAGAAGGAAAGAAAGAAGGACGATGCGTTGGTCGTACGCAACGCAACGAGAGCCTTTAACCCGAGCCTATCCAGCGCTTTATTTTTCATCCCATTGTCCACCAACAGGATCGCGACTCCCCACGACGAAAAGATTCTCAATGAAAACGGGCACATCTATTTTTCTCAATTATATTTCCTGAAACATCGAATATCCCCAAAATCCTATTGTTTTTATCATACTTTACCGTCAATAATTTAGACGATTAAAACGAATGTGATCTGTCTGATAGAAAAACGGGCGACAATTTGATTAGCTGTTAATAAAAAAAAAAAAACAAAAAAACAAAGTAAATTGGGTGAAGTTAATAATCGGTGAATCGAGGATAAAACGTGGAAGGTTAATCGGAAGGAATGAAACGATGGGTGAATGGGGGCGAACGGTGTTCGGGACCTCGCGCGCGCACGCTCGCGCACGATTGCGCACGCTTGCGCACGCTCGCGTGAAGGGGTTAAGGAAGGGTAAGAGTATCGAGTTAAGGTAAAGTGCGAAGTGGAGACGGCCCCTTATAATAGCGCGCGCGCGTTGGGTGGTCCCTCGGCTTCGCTGTGGGTGGTCCCCTTACACACAAGCACAACTTCGATATTAAACGGAGCCACGCGTAACGTAAACGCGCGACCGACCGACCGACCGAACGACCAAACGACCACACGACCGCGTGTACGTACTACTTTCGACGCGATATATCATTTTATTTAACACCGCACCAATACACGTATATAATACAACAACATATTATGCAACGAGGATGATGCGACGAAGAAGGATGCCCGTAAAATGTTTGGCCCCTTGCGAGTACTTACAAATCTTATCTGTTTCTTTTTTTTTCTTTTTTTTTTTTCAAGTTATTTTACTTTGATTGTGGAAGTTTTTTCGGGATACGTAAATGAAAGTCGATGTATTCGTAGAAGAATACAGGAGGGACACGTATAAACATGTATGTGTGTATATATATATGAACAATAATCGTTATCGTTATTTTCACTTCTGACTTCAATTTATGAGATAAATACAACCTAAGTGTGACGAATACTTACATATCTAATATATACATATATATATATATATTGAGTCATTCTCTTTTTATTTTATTTGTCAGCCGAACCGTAATGCATTGAGTCATCCTGTATATATGATGAAGAACAAAAACATTATAATATCCTCCCTGACAAAATATGAAACAAATTGGATAAATCGTTCGTAAAATCTCTCTCTCTCTCTCTCTCTCACTATCTATCTTTTTTCTTTTCTTTGAAATAAGGTAGCTCGGAATTCGGGCTGTAGGAAGAAGGAGGCGGAGAAGGGAACGGAGAGAGGAGGAGGAGGAGGGAGGGAGGGAGGGGGGGAGAGAGGTGAAGTCTCAACGTGGGTGGCCCAAGAGAGATTTGCCTTCCGCTAAATATCGCCTTTGCGCCCTCGACGTGGGTGGCCTCTCTCTTTGCTGCTGGTAGAAGAGGAGAGTCCTTCTCTTTCTTCCCCTCCCCACACCCCCTCTGTTCGCCCTCTCGACAAAGCGCATCACCCTCTTGTCTTTCCATCCTCCTTCCACGAAGGCAAAACTCTTTATACAAGCGCGTATCTTACACTTATCGTATACGTAAACTTCTTACGTCGCCATGTTGCCCGGCAACAGGCGTCAGAGTTTCCCCGACAAGAGAGAAAGAAAGAGAGAGAGAGAGAGAAAAAAAAGTCAAGTCGTTGTGTCGTTGAAAGAGGCCCTATAACTCTCTTCTCGCCTATAATATTTCTCTCATTTTTGTTCGTTTCAACCGAATGACGAAATAACATTTTTTTGAACGATTAAATGTACTTATATTTTATTTGTTCAACTTTTTATTATTTATTATTTATTATATATATATATATATATATTCAATGGAAATATTAATTTTTGTAACGATTATTATATTAATATATACTTTATATTATATAATTTAGGAAGATATTTGAATAAAGTTTATATTAGAATATATAAGAAATATGTTCTCCTTTGGATTTTTGAGTTTCGTTCGTTGAAGAAGATCGTTGAACCAAAGAGAAGGGATGCGGGATAGATCGTGATGACTACAAGGAGAAAGCGAGCAAGAATGAATGAGTGAGAGAAAGAAAGAGAGAGAGAGAGAGAGAGAAAGAGATAGGGCGACACGACGCGTGTGGTCCAAGCTGATGGTAGACGACGAGCAAGATGGGACCTGGACGACGACAGCATCTTATCCGAGAGGTACAGATCGATTGATCAATGGCGAAATCGATGCCTTTTCTTGGTCGAGACCGATCGAGTCCGTAGTACGCTCGGGCGCACAAATATTTTTCACCCTACACCATCGATGAACACGGCCAATCTCGTGGAACTCACGTGGGATCGAGACCGACTAATTTCATTGGATAAACCGATCGAATTATTCCATCAAAAAGAATCTTATAAAAGAATTTATATATTGCAAATTTAATTTCAGTGAAATATATGTATTATATTTTATTATTTGACACAATATTCCATGGTGTATATTATTCGATATTTAATAAAATTAAACCTTGTGTTTCTTACACGTTTTTACAATAACGACGATGATTTGATTTTAAATCAACTTGTTTAAGTATTATGTCGAGATTTGCATGTACGGAGATATATAACGAGGGACAATTATATTATATTTAAAAATATAATAATAAAGATGAATATATATGTAGAAGTAAAAAAGATAGAAAGAAAGAAATGAATGCATAAAAGTTATTAAAAAACATTATAAGTTAATCAGTTTCTGTATATTAAATGGATAAATACAAGGAGAGAAAGGAATAAGGATATGATATTAATTAGAGATTGAAAAGAAAGTAATTACAATTATAATGTTTATGGTAAGCGGTCTTTTGCTAGATTTTACTTGCCATGGAATGTATAACATATAAAATATGTTAAACATTATACTGAAAATAAAATACCATTGCCCGGGCCTAACCACGAGGAGGTAACCGCTTCTGAAGACCCGGGATGTGCATCCTGAAGATGTCCACATCCGAATTAAATTGAAATCAAAGAAAATGAAAAACCCCGAGAATGTTTTTTAATGAATCCCACTCTTAGGCCCCACTCTAAGAGTCTCACCTAAAAAAGATTAAAATAGTAAACAAGAATACAGAGAAAAATTTGAATATTAAAAACCAGCATAAAACAAGGAATGCATCTGAATAGATTTTAAGTAACATCGATGATTTTAATTGAAAAGTAATGCACCCTAGTATAATTACAATATATACACATACGGAGATTATACAAATTATGAATATTTGCAATTTAATAATTGTCAATCTACCTAAAAAATATTTAGTATAATAAAAATAAATTTATTTAATTTTAGGTTGATCCATCGTACCTGTGAAAAGAAAAGAAAATGCATTAAAAATAACTATGACACATGTGCAATGCTCCGGATCAATAAACAATAAACGGATTAAAATATATCATTTATTGATAGAAATAATTATTTCATACTATCGTTTACCATAACTCAGTCCTCTTCTGATCCGTTTCCTCCCCACTCTAACAATAAGACGGAATTTTTAAATAAAATAAACAAAACTACGGATTAAAATACTTTATTTATATTTAATAATCATTATTTTATATTATCTCTTCTGATAGAAAACCGAGTCCTCTTCCAATTCGTTTTCTTCTTACTCTTGAACGGAATTTTGCATCGTCATCATAGTTCATCATCCTGAAACATAACATTCAAAGGAATATGTAGGAAAGAAGAGGAAAAATAAAACATTTTAAGTGGAAGACATTTAACGATTTTTGTTTTTAAGTGGAAACCCCCCCCCCTCCCTGCCCGATTGGACTAATCTACTGATTTTAATATCAATTACGAGGAACTTACGCTACATGTACATTCTGACACTATATGAATATCTGTCTAACTAATGTCTAGAAAATATAGCCTGAACCTTTGCAAATTGATTTATAACTTAAATGAGTATTCATCTTGTAGATAAAAGAGTGCACTTTAATTTAATATAAGTTTCATTAAAATCTATTCGCTTTTAGTATAAAAAATATTAACCGAAACTTTTTAAAGAAATGGCAAAGTAAAAAATATTTACACCATTTCATTCTCTGACATTTTCTAAACCTTTGCAAATCGATTTATAGCTCGAAAAGGTATTCTGCGCGTAGACAAAAGAGTGTACTTTAATTTAATATAAAAATCATTAAAATCTATTTACTTTTAGTATAAAAAATATTTACCAAAACTTTTCAAAGAAATAGCAAAGTTGTACAATTTATAGCATTGCAATCTCTGATATTTCTTTGAAAAGTTTTTGGGGGGAAGGGGTTGCGTATGGCTGTGTGTGTCTGTGTCCGAGAATGTATTCCTTTCAACGTTGTTTAAATAGTTTATTATTTGATATTTAATTCTATAGAATATCAAAGTGTAATGTTCAATGCTTAGGAAAAAGAATTCTTCTGTTTCCGACTTCATCGAATTGCTCTTTGCATTGATGGGAATGCCGAGGAATTACTAGCAATGGCGGATTTCCGGCTATGACTGTCCTCTTCGAAATCTATCGTTGAAATGGGCCTTTGTCTTCTCTATAAATACTTTTATCAAATATTGTTTATATGACTTTCTCCGAACGTTGCGCA
>NW_014569711.1:123028-124006 GCF_001313835.1 Polistes canadensis
TAAAGTGAGTAATTCATCTAATCGATAATATTCAATATTACAACGATCTGATTTTAGTATTTCTTCATTATTTTATAATTGTTTAAACTAATGTACATTTGTTGTAACGTACCTGTGCAGTGATGTTATTGGAGGGGGAAATTTTTATTGAAAAGAATATCACATTGAATTTATTTAATATTTAATGTATGTCAATAAGTATATGTAATGCTTATACTAGTACATATATGTGTCTAAATAATCTGAAACATTAAGAGAGTGTATTAAAATATTAAAATAATTATTAATTAATCGATATATGATCTATGCACTGTCCTCTTCGAAATCTACCGTTAAAATGGACCTTTGTCTTCTATGTAAATACTTTTATTAAGTATTGTTTATATGACATTCCAAACGTTGCGCATGTGTATAGAGTGAATATAATTAATCTAATCGATAATATTTAATATTAAACCGATCTGATTTTATAATTTTTTCACTTTTTATGTAATTATTTAATATATATTACGTGTTGATTGCGAGAGGGGGGGATGTATATCTGTGTGTGCCTGTTGCCTGACAATGTATTCTTTTCAATGTTGCTTAAATAGCATTTGGTGTTCTATTGAATGTTTAATTATTATGTTCATTGTTAGGAAAAGTCTATAAAAATTCTTCTGTTTCCTACATTGGTAAAAAACGCTTTGCATTGAGGACAATGCCAAGGTATTGCTAACATTGCCTGATTTTCTACTCTATATATTTCGGTAACAAATATATTTATAATTTATTTATACTAGTGCGAGTAACTCCAATATAGAAATTCTACAGAGGTTCCAATCAAAAACTCTACGAAACATTTGCAATGCCCCATGGTACGTTACAAACGAAAGAATACATCAAGATTTAAGAATATCTACAATAAAAGAAGAAATTGTTAGCTTCAATGAACGCTACAACTCCCGTTTAGCCAAACATCCCAACTCTTTAGCAAAA
>NW_014569711.1:125346-127083 GCF_001313835.1 Polistes canadensis
AAAAAAAAAATTTATACTAGTTTGTGTCGGTTACGGTAGATTCTTATTTTACCGATCTTCGGTAATAGTAGATTCCTTTTTTTCAATTTTGAATTTTCCTCTTTTCTCATTTTTGTTTTAACAAAAATGTCGAAAACAATGTTTACGCCTTTAAACAGAATATGCACGAGTCTGAAATAATTTTAACCAACAGAATCCCAAAATCTGCTTGATCTATTAAAAAAAAACTCTACCTATACTTCCTTGTAGATATTAATTTCATTATAATATATTAACCCTTTGCACTGTAGACCTTTTTTCGCTCGGACGAAAAGAAATGACCTTTTCGTCGGAATTTAATTTTTAATCAACAAAAAATCTAATTTATCTTTACTCGAAGTGATTCCTTCTGTCGAGTTCAAACTATATCGTTGAAGCTTGCAATAATGCATGTAAATGATACATTTAAGATTGTTGTTTTGCACTGATATTAACCTTTCGAAAGGGTTAACATCGATTACCATTTTGTTATCGATAGGCTTGTTAGGTGATATTAGATAGAAGAGGACAGGAACAAATTCTAATCTGAAGATAGGAAGAAGATAGTATTTGGCAGGAAGCGTGGAATACAAGCTGGAAAAGAAAGAGAGATAGTGAGAGAGAGAAAGAAGAACGGCAAAGGGTGGGGGGGAGAGTGGGTCCGGCACGGTCTAATGCTAATGCAGCTACCATTAGCAAGTAGTGAATCGAATGTAAAGTCGGACATAAGGTGGGACCACACAGGTTGTCGAGAGAGGTTTATACGGGGCCAGCAGATGCAGTGCCCCATAAACAGCGGGGCAGGACCACCCAACGTGCTTGTTCCTTCGTTTCGTTCCTTCGTCTGTTTCCTTCATAACCACCCCCTTTCCTTTCCTGGCCCCTTCCCTTTCCTCTATCTGTGAAAGGATATAATACGAGGAACGAGTATTCGTGTCTTCTCTCCGTATTCGTGTCTATCTATATACATATATCTATTCCTATATCTATATATATATGTATGTATGTATGTATGTATATAGACGTATTAATATGCGTTAATATTATTACGTCAAAGGCACGAGTGATTTCAACGAATATTTCAACGATTATTTCTACAAATCATCGATTCGACAACATCGTACAAGTGTTTGATCATTTGTATTATAATTAAAAAAAAAAAAAAAAAAATAGATTTCATTTATTCGACGTTGAATGCATTCAATTAATACAACAAATTTGTATATATTCATTTCTCTTTGTTAACTTTATTGTATAAATGTAATAAGAATAATAACATTAATTTTGAAAAATGATTTATTCGAAAAATTCGAATAAACTCGATTAGAGTATTAGGTGGAACAGCTCTATTAGAACTTGTCTAGTCGTTCATTCGATTTAAGAGTTCTATCGAAAATAATTTCGTATACTTTTTTTTCGATTCGTCATACCATCATACCGTACAATAGACGAAAATTTCAAGAAAGAACTCCTTTCATCTTTTTACGAGCTTTACAAGCTATTCAAATAGTTCCGAACTTGGAATCAATGAACGGGACAAGGCGTTTCTGTCCTCTTCAAGGACAAAAGAAAAGACATAATAAACAGAGGTCTTCGATTTCTAGGAAGCTACGAAAAGATCGTTCGAAACATCTGACCACCCACGTTATAAACCTGGCCTTTTCATCTTGTAAAATCTACGGGCATTCGGATAGGGTTCGGGGGCGGGGGCGGCGGGCG
>NW_014569711.1:127093-135369 GCF_001313835.1 Polistes canadensis
GGGCGGGGAGGGGGGGGGTTATATCGTTTCTAACTCTTTATTAATTTTCAATTTTTCGTTTATAATAATAAAAGAAATATGAGACGAAGTATTGAAATAAGATAGATATTATCTTTTGCTATTATACAATATGAACATATTCTTGGATTAAAAATTAACTTGTCGACGGCCTCTAATGACATTCTAACAATCTTATAACGACGTTCTAACGGCCTTCCAATGAATTTCTAAGAAGGATGAAAAATAAAAAAAAAATAATCGGTCGAAGGTAAAAAAGAAATGTTACGGTAGATAATAAGAGTTATAGATATATTGTTCGATGACGAGGTAATAAACATCATTAGGTCGCAAACATCGTATCGCGGGTCGTATGCGAGTTCAGTTATGAATCATGTACTTGTTTTGTCTCTCTTCTTAGCTAATACGTTCTTTTTTTTTTCCCTTGCGCAACAATATTTTCATTGCCATAGATTTTCTTTACTATCGTAAATCTAAAGTCTTTATTCCTTATAGATGTAACAAAGTCTATAAGTCTAATAAGCATCGTGGATATCAATCAAGGATTGTTTCTCACGCGTCCTTCGAATTTTTTTTTTTATTTATTTTTACTGTTCTTTTCTTTTCTTTTCTTTTATTTTATTTTATTTTATTTTTGTTCTTTTTAAGAAAAAAATTACGATAAAAAAGGAAATACGTTTCGCATTACTTTGTCGGTAATTGTTGAATATTTTTCAATTCCATATACTAGGAAGAATATGATTAATTAATTATACGGTGGTTTGTTTTTTAATTCGTGTTATTTTTTCTTATGATACATATATATTTTGTATTAATAGATCGATATATATGCTTACAAAGGTGACTTTCAAAATCTAACAGGCTACATTACGTGTACATTTCTTTTTTTTTTTTTTTGGAATATTTAATAAATCAATTAATTGTTTCTACGAATGTCTACAGAAATAAATCGTTCATCAAAGGGTTACAGGATTTCAACGTATCGAATGAGATTCCTGATAATCGAATAAAATGTTAAAAATCCGATATAGGTTTCGATTCGTCGTAATCCTTTTCATTTTCTTCCCGTTTCTCGGATTTATTATTAACATTGTTAAATTTATTATCCTGGTAACGTATCCTGTATTCGCCATCGGGATCGTACTTTTTCTCGAGGAGGCCCCACGCTTCCGGTCTTTCATCGATCAAATAATGAGTCAACTTATCGGCAGCAATTTTTTGCGTTTCACTGCAAGACGAACAATTAGTCGCCAATGCATCTGGTAAATTTCCTATAAAATAAAACAGAAAAATATATTTTTCTCTCATTATCAGAGATAAATTACATCTAATGTGTTGCAATTTGTCCAATCTTCTGTAATTACATATTGTCGTATTCGATTCTCGAGAAAAAGATATTACAAATGCATCGTAAACAAATATTAAATCAATCGTCACACGTGTATACTCGCGTTTGGAATATATAAAACAATTGGACAAATCAAAATGGATATATAAAAGGAAATACATTTATATCTCAATAGAAAAAAAAAAAAATGAAAAACAATAGAACGTTAAAATGAAAGATAGATATAGAAGAACATTAAAAAAGGGAATAGTATTTATTGAGGACAAAAAAAGAATAGAATAAAAGTAAAATGTTTATTAATAAAAATGTTGCAACATTTCTTGATTCGTCCGTCCGTCCGTCCTTGTGTGCTCCGTGCCACCGTAATAAAATTGCACCCAACGTGTGTGAGTTAGTCCTTACTTAAAGACATCTTTATTAGAAGTTATCTCGTCCTACATTTTTTTCTTAAACGTTGTCTTTTACGACAGTACTCAAAACATTTCGATCTTTCGATGAAGACGTTTCACTCTTTTTTTTTTTTTATTTCATTACACCTTCCTACTTCTCCGTTTGCCGACATTATTAATATTCAAATGAATCATTTGACATTTGAAAGATTTAAAAAATTGTTATTAATCTTATAACCTTTGTCACGGTATTTTTCTTTTCAAATTCTTCTTCTATTTTTTGTTTATTTTATTTTACACCAAATGTGTTCGATTAGAAAAAAAAAGAAATAAAAATAAAAATTGTAAGTATAGGATGTTAAATATTTCTGCTTACTTTTCAATTCCATCGCGTCCGGCGTGCAAGGATTTCGATCGAGTAGGCAGCCCACGTATGCCTTTAACAGTCTCTCGTTTTTCATAATACCATCGATATCGACGTTATCGTATTTGGTAGTGTATTTTTTCGTTTCCTCCGACGCCTCTTCTTCTCTAGCCAAAATTTGTATGAAGAAGATAATACACGTTACCAAAATAACGAAAATTAATTTATTATTTATCGCGTACATTTTTTCTCAAAATATTTCTATCGAAGATAAAATAATTTTCTGACGAAATACTATCAACCAACTTGTTCCATCTGTAAACTCATAGTCAATTCAAAAAGTCTTTTATAGTACTCGGCATGGTTCGTTAGACGCACGAAATCCCATTAAAATAATAATATTCTCGATAGGCAAATTCCGAGATTATGTAATATAAATTATTTGAAACAACGAAATGATCGAAATTCTCGAGATGGACTCTTTTATAAGCCACATTCTTTTTTTTTCTTTTGTTTTAACATTTATAATTAAAATAAGTAATCCTTGAGAAGACGCAATGATATGCGTTTAGAAAAATAAATAAAATAATGATAATATTTCTCAGAATGTGTGTCTTCTTTTTTCTCTATTCTTTTTCCTCGACAATATAACATCCATTTATACTATGCAATAATGTATATATATATATATATATTCTAACTAAAGAAAAAGAGACCAAGTAAGTATAGATGTTGTAAATAAAAAAAGTTTCAAAGTGTTAGAGATATAATAGCATACACGTAAGATATTTTCCTGATTTGTTAATGGATCATCTAATGGATGGAATCTAATTTGAATGTTTCGATATCTCGTATGCAAACACAATTCTTCGTGGTTGTCGACAAATAAACTTGAAATCGTATCGACTCGGTTGTTTTCAACGACTTTTAAAGATCGTAATATAAATGTATATAAAATAGCTCATTATTATTCATTCCGTTGACTCTGATTCATCCGTTTGGTCTTCCAAATCAGTATCATCGGAAACATCGGAAATATCAGCACAAGCATAACAGATCTGACCAATGTCTTTCCAACATTCCTCGCAATATACAAAAGGACAACCCGGAATTGTACAACGATGAAATTTTAAACCTTTACGTGGTTCAACCTCTCCGCAAATTAAACATTTTTCTCTACCCGATGCGAATAATATAAGCCAACCAAAAAGTTTCGGCCATCGTTTCCTTAAAGCCATGGAAATAGATATTTCCAGTTCCAAATTACGGGTCCTTGCCAATGATTCGATTTTTGCTTTGGTAAATGCCACGTAGCCAAGCCTTCGACGTAAACTTTCGTTATATAAATAAAGTATTCGTCGTTTTTGACGTTTTTGATAAAAAAACGAACAGACGAAGAAACGCATTCTTTGAGTATAAGCAGATGTATAAATTAAAATGAAAATGGCTAGAAAGGTAGCGTAAATCTGAAGGATTACGTTATTTGATAATTCGGTTGGTCTTGGGAGACACGCTTCGTTAGAAATGACGGTTTTCGTATGTTTCTTCACGTTAAAACCATTAATCAAATGTCTGATCAGTGAGGCTATTACACCAGTACCTTGGATCTTCAAACTCAGATCGTGGTGACCAGCCTATGCCACGAATATAAATAATAGATCATTTTATATTTTATTATTTATTTTTTTTTTTTTCATAGCTTTTTTGCGTTGAAGATAAATCGAATGTTGTGTTTACCTGAGTGTATTCCAATCTCGAATGACGGCGAATCAAATCGAGTGCTTCGAAGAATAATCTGTCTATCAATACGAAACTCGTAGCTAAGATCATTTCCAAAAAAAGCTTAGCTGTTTCACCTACAATATGTCGGCTCTCAACTTTGCTAGCTTTTAAACCGTAAGGATCGACGAATTTGAATCTCTCGAGCTTTTTCAAAGGCAACAAGGTAACACTGCCTCGTGCTTTCCTCCTAGCATCGATCTTTCGAAAATAACGAGTCACGTAAATGTTATCGAACTCGATATCGGTTAAATATCTGTCATGATATTTCTGAGCGTTTAAAATAATACTCAGGAATACTAAAGACAAGCATCTCTTAGCAAATGTCATCACCGATTCGAACAATTTTCTTCTTGCATCGAAATCGTGAATCATGGCTTTCGCAGCACTCGTGGCATCGTGAATATCTAATATAGGTGGCGCGATATTTAATTTGTATTGAATTTTTGCATCCTTTATACTTTTGCCAAATTTATTTCGTGTATCTGATAGGAAGAGAAAAAAACGTTAAAGAGAGAAATAAAATAGAGATAAATCGTTATTTTAATTGTCGTTTAAAATGATACTTTTTAATGCTACGTAACCGTCACCAACACCGGTATCAACTTTTCCATCGGGATCGCAAATGTTAGCTCCGCCTAACGCTTGAACAAGATTACAAACGAACGTCAACTTCATTGGCCAGCATAATAACCAAGCAGCAAAAACGGTAACCTTGTAATAACACTTATCGTAAGCGTCAGCAAACATATCTCTAAAACATAAACAAAAAATGTGACATGATAAAAAACATAATTAAAAGAATTATTTAGAATTAGATATATGTGATGATCATACCTACATCTTCCAGCACCGCGACTTAATTGTTCCTCGCAACGAGACTCAACTTTCATTTTATATTTAGCCGAGTAAAATTCGGCTTCCGATTTAGCATCATCCATCTCCTTTCCCCGCTTCTCCTCGATCTCCTCGCTCCTCTTGGAATCCCCTTGAATTTCGTCGAGGTAATCATTCTCTTCTTTCAACCTCATCATCTCTTCCTCCCCTTCGATCTCTTCGACTATCGGACTCATCAGATCTCTCACCGATGATAAAGCATCCTTTAACTCATCGGCGTTACCCCTCATCTCTAAAATGGCTCGATGAAAGGGCTCGAACATCAGATCGGCTCGCGTCTTAGTCAAATTATGCGTCAATTTAGCTGTACAAGCAAAACTCCTTATCACTTCTTTCGCATTGTATGTCAAATTAAAAATAGGTCCTGCTATTATATATCCGAGGACAAGTGCCCTCAAAAGTGTACGTCCTGCTCGACCGAAAAATGCAGGAAACGTCAAAATGCAAATGCATCTTATCTGTAAATGATTACATCTAATTGACGTCAAATTTTTTTTTCTTTCCTATTTATCTTGTTTTTTGTACAAATAGGATGTGTCATACGATAACGAAGTCTTACGCATTTATTTATTTCAATTCTATTTGCATAAATATCGAAGTTAATTTATAATGTAAATTATTCAAGAGATAATGAATATATATGATTAATATTATTTAATTATTTTATTAAAATCATTTTTATGTTCGCGTGATATTTCATTCGATTGAAATTTTCCATTTGATTTTTTTATTTATTTAATTATATTTGTTTTTTTAATGTTATATCACATACAATTAAACGATTACCTGAATAGAAGTGGCACAACCGATAGATAATATAACGATAATAATTGTTCCAAGATAGACAGTGGTATAACGATCGAATCGTAATTGAAAAATTATGGTTCGATAGAAAATGAAACCGAGAATAAAGCCCATTAAAAATCCTAAGAAAGTACGTGATTTTGTGTGAGTACCAAGAGGATCATAACAAATGTGATAAAATGTTGGACAGGTTTTTGAGTAACGTTTCAATATATGTTCGCGCGAATGTTCAATCGTTCGTCCGATTCTGTTCATTCTTTCTAATCCTGCCATTATTCTACGATAATAATCAAATATATTTGAAGATACAAATAAATTATTTACTTAAATTAACTCGTTTTTTTTTACAAATAAATCGATTTCTTAAATGTAACGTGAATCTAGTAGCTAGCTTTATTTATTTCATTGATTTCAGTGATTTGCAATTATCTTCAGAACGTAACATATCGGAATTTCGAACTTGCGATTAACTACTGCTCCATATATGTATATATATATATAAAAACTAGTAACTCTTTTAACTATGTCTTGTTTTTTATATTAAACGTAATATGTATATAAATAATAATATATGGATATTATTCATCGTACATACATATATCCTCGCCTCGAGGCGAGTGTGACAAACAACATTATTATTTTAGCAATACAGTTTTTAATTAGATAATTATCTGTTTCGCATAATAAATAATAAAAAAACAAATAAGTGTATAATAAGATATAAGAAATAATTAAAGATTCTCTTCGATTTTGTATTTGTAAGTTAATGATTTCATCGTTAAAAAAAATGTCTCTAAAGAAAAGATATATACGTACAAATGAGAATTTATTTATTATTACAAATTTTTATATCATTCACACGCAATAACACAATTCGAATTTGAATAATTAACAAACAAACTTTCCAATGTTAGTTTACAAAGTAATTATATCTACATATGTATATAAGTAAGTCATATATATTTGAATAAATGTATAGTTTTGATATCGTCAATCATATATCCTGACATTATTATCATCACACTTGTATTATTGGCATTTCGTTAAGAATCGTTCTTTTCGAATTTGTTCTTAGATTTGGATATCAGCATCCTTCGCTCGATCGACAAATTTATTCCTGTATTTCTTATCGGGATCATATTTGGCAAGAAGTTCCTCCCAGATTTCTTTCTTGTTGTGGGACAAGAATTTCATAGCTTCTTCTGCAAATTCTCTTTGCTTAGGGGAACATTTGGAACAATCGGTTTCCAAAGCATCCGGTAAGGATTCTAAAACATTGATAATACAAAATGTATATATAAATGATAAATAGGAATAAACAAAATTCAATTAAAACTTACTCTTCAATTCAGAACCTTCAGCAGTGCAGCGACCTTTATCGAGCAAGCAGTTGACATAATTGTTGAGTAGCCGGTCATTGTGCAAAATTTCATGCACGTTGATATTGTCAAATTTTGTGGTATATTTTGGCTCATCTGCCAACGTAACTACGATTACCGCCAAAACGGTAATACAAAGGAACGTTGTCTTCATATTTGCTAAAGGAAACAAGATTTATAAATGAATTTTATAACAAATTCTCTCTACAATTGATTCAACAAATATTATCAATATTCAAACAATATTGAATACTAATTAATAGATTAGGAAATAGACTCAAAGAAAATATTTGTGTTTCAAATCATATATCTAATAAAATGTTACATTGAACGCGAACAAAATATACACACTTATTTGATAAGAACAAAATGTAAAAGCAAGAAATTTAGTGACAGTCAGTTTTCTGTCTCAAATAAAAATATATATATGTATATAAAAATCGTTATTAGAAAGAAATTCTAGGAGGAAGAAAAATGTAACTCACCTGACAGTTCGTAAGATGCAATGGTATGTAATAGTATGAGAGATCGTAGTGACCAACAGCCTTTATATATCTACGTTCGTCGAAGGATGATCCTAACGGTATGCAAGTTGTGGAAATCTACAGATAAAGGTGGGATTGAAAACATTGATGATCATACTAAATCCTACCAATGCTCCTTTGTTTCGCTATACAATCCTCCAATCGAAGGTTCGTCTCATTAATAATTCTGTTTACGTACACGTTCTCCCTCCATCTCTCTTTCAACCACTTTTTCTTTCTTTCTGTTAGATGGAAGAATTATTGTAGAAAAATATAAGAGAGAGAGAGAGAAAGAGGAAACTAAAGAAAAACACACAAATCTTTTATAACTAATTTTTTTCTTTTTAATTCCACGAATGTGCAAGAGCCATTCGACTCGGGGAAATTTTCAGCGTTGGCATATTTTAACGACTAGAAAGATTTTACATCAAGACAGTATAAAGAAATATAAAACGTATTTAAGATAATATTTAATATGATAAAAGAGGGAATTTAGATTAGAAATAATTCACGCAACGAAATAAATTTCTAAAAGAAAATATTATACAATTTATTTCTTTCGTATATTTAACAATTTCATGGATTTCAATGCAGATATCTTCCATAAGCATTTTTTTCATCCTTAGTTTTCTTTTCTTTTCTTTTCTCAAAACGAAATTAATTATTCCACAATGATCTTTGTTTGTTTTACACATTTATTATATTATTTGTAACATTTATCAATGTTCTTAGATTGTTGAAAGATACGTATTCTTTTTTTTTACGTTTTATATT
>NW_014569711.1:135639-152734 GCF_001313835.1 Polistes canadensis
CGTAGAATCTTTTGATCGTGTACTACTTAAAAAAAAAGAAGGTAAAGTTTACGTCTTTCATACAAAATATTTAGAACTTTTTCTCCTTCTTTAGTCTATATATATATAGACTAAAGAAAAATCGAACTATTAGACTAATAGTCGAATAGTTCGATTTTTCTTTAAACTCGTTAACAAGTCAATTTCCTGGTTAAATAAAAATTAACGTACAATCGTAATTATGATATTTACATAATCAATTTCTATATCACTTCGTATCTACATAACGATATACAGTAAGATAAAAGTAGCTTTCTCCAAAGATTCGTTAATTATAGCAATTGTTTCATACAATGATATGCAACTGCAGCTGTACGAACAGCAGATATTTATCAGTTAATATTTTATTATAGCTTTTAGTACGGTATTTTTGTTTTTTATTATTGTACAAGAGAATAAATAATTTATGCGAAACAGATGCAGAAAATGAATATATAAAAATACAAAAATAAATATATAGTTTGTTTGGAGTTATTTTAAAGAAAGCGACTTTTATCTTACCCTGTATATGCAGTAAGATCTCGATTAACCGATCCACACATTTATCCGACGTCTTAATAATCTGATCATGCGTTCGAGATGTATGTACAGTAGGACCTTTATTAATCCGCATAATTTATCCTCCCGGTCACATTGGTTAATTAACTAAACAAACTTCTGCTATATATGTCCATTCAAATGAAATTAAATCATTTTATAATCGTGAATATTATTACATTGGAAATATTTACGCAAAGCAAAACCTGTCGTAATTTGTAGATTTATACAGCATGTTGCTCACACCTGATCAATCGCAATCTTTATACAAGAATATGCTGCTAAGTGCTTCAACAATTTATTCCAATTATATTTAATTAATATGATGCAAAAATCATTTTCAATATGTTTACACGTATATCAATCATAAAATGAAATACTTATTTCTTGAAATTACGTAATTATATTTGACAGAAAGTACATTATTTTTGGATTTATTTCTTTTTTTTCCCCCTTTTTTTTTTTTTTAAACAGAGAGAACAAATATGACATTTTTATCTTGATAAATTTTAATTAGAGTGATAAGATCGGAAAACTCTTTAATTACATTTAACTTCTGGAAAAGTCTATACTTTTTTTTTTGTGCAACAACATTTACTATTAATAAAAAGGTACTATGTGTTTTCCTCCATATATAATAGTATATATATATATATGTATATATATATAAATATATACAAATGCTACACTAGCGATAGATAAATTATTTACTATTATACATTTCTCCCACAATGTTAAGATCTTATCGTATTTGTACCATTCTTTTTTTTTTTTTTTTGTTTTTTCTTTTCATTATTTTACACAGAGAAAATATTCGTATATTAGACGAACTAGGCTACGTATCATCTCCACAGTATCTCTAGGTTAAGTATCTCCACTTTATAAAGCTAAATCTATATATACATATCATATTTAATAACATGTAATCTTTCAATAGGCAAATCTCATATCAATGCAATAAGAAAAAAGTGTTCTATTTTTTTGTTTTTCTTTTTTATTCTTTTTTGTTTCATATTGCAGCTTTACGTACTCTTTTTTGCTGAAAATGTTAAGCAAGAATGAATTTAACGTGTGATAGAATATATTTTAGATCTTCAAGCACGACAGCAATACTTTCATAAATTACAATTACACAGATACTTGGTGTCCTTGCAGTTGTTCCACATAATTTAAAAAAGATATGACGCACAAATTATTTTTTCCTTATTGTCAAGTATGGTAACAAATAATATTGAAATAAAATAAACGATGATATTCTACACGTGTGCAACAATATGATCTAAAAAAGAAAAATGAAAAAAGAAACAACAAGATTTTATATGGAAGAATTGATAGAACAGTATATAGTGACTAAGAAGGCAGTATTATAAAATATTTTCTTTAGATCATTTTTGAATTTAAAAGTGGTAGACTCGTTTCGATAAATATACATACACATATATCGATATGTGCGTGCATTTACATATGTACATACATACCCCAACCTGAATTGATATCAAATAAAAATGATACTACATTTATAATTTATCTAGTAGTATAATATTCTTCGTTCTTGATAACAGCAATATCATTTTCAATAAACTTTATAACATAACTGAGACATAACATTGTTTCAGAAAAACGTAGTCGAAGAAAAAGAAATTTGTTGTTATATGCTCTCTTTTTCTATCTAATTCTTATTTATTAATTAAGTTATACTCATGTTGTCATTATATATCTACGACTTAGTAAAATAAAGGATGACTTAGAATTGGAAAATGAGCATAACTTTTGTCTCGATAATCGATCAATTGGCTGCGATCCAACCATTAGCTACCAAATAATGAAGTATCTTACTCTCTGGTTCCGATTGAGGTATAATCCCTGATTTTTTATTACCGCTGAGATATTCCTGCAACAATATAAACATTCTAGAATAAAAAAAAAGAAAAAAGAAAATACAAAAAGTACTTTTACCAGATTGAAAAAAGAAAATTAACTCACTTGTAACAACAATGTTTTTTGCGTTAAATATTGCATCGGCTTCAAGTCTAATTGAAGACATAATAATTTTTCTTGTTTCGTTAAAAGATGCGCCGATGCCTCCAATTCTATATCTCGTTCTCCTGTTTCTCCCAAATGCGAGAGTATTTTTGAAGAAGATGACCCTAAGTTGCAATTTTTTTCTATTGTAGAATTTGAACTCGTAGAATGTTGGCTGCTATCCTGCTCCGCCCACTGATTGGTTGGAATCATCATCCGATTGGGATTGATTTGATTCATTGTGGAGCTGCTGCTGGCTGTGTCTACTTTTATAGTGGACTTTCGGTCGGTGGAAGAGTAATTTTTTTCTTCTTCTCTAGAATGAAGGACTGTAAACTAGAACGTGCTTGTTTGACATATATACAATATATATAATGTACAAATACAAATATATGTACACGTATATGTATGTCAGTTTTACATGTTCAGCTCAAAGCGGACTTCACGCGATCAGCTATAATCCCATTAGTAATAATATTATCCTGATCATTCCTCTTGATTAGCTAGATCAGTATTCTTCAAACTTTGCAGTAAAACTGGATTCTGGTCAACACCGTCCATCATTCCATCTTCACAACTCTTACATGATCAGTAATATTGTCATTTATTGTCATTACGATAACGTAATATCGTGCGAAGTAAGGTCGCGTAAAATTCGCTTTAAGGTTGCACCAGACTCGCGTCCATCTATAAACGTACCTTTTTTTTGAGGTGTGGCGATGTATTGGTGTGGACGGCCCACTGCTGCCCTAAGTGAAATGTAAACTGATACAATCTGTTAACAAATTCCTGGCAACACGCACCACAAACAATAGAATTAGTTAAGAGGAAGAAAAAGCTAGTACATACAGTATAATTAAAGCTCTGAACGTTGTTTTACATTCCTTCTGTATGGATTTGCATGAACAAAGAGTGTCAAAAAGAAACTAAAGCTGAAATATTAATTGCTTATCCGAAGATTCGTATAATATTAATAGAGATAATATATACATTTGTATTAAATCCCTTTTATACGCGAATCGGTATCGATTGAGGATTATAAAATGTCTCAAAAAATAATCAGAATCATTGAATATTAAATTTAGTTTTCTAAAAGACGCGTAATACCGTGTCATCGCGATCGTGAAAGTGTTAATGGTGTATGTTCGTTCGATTATATTTTAATGTGAAAAAAATGGTAAAAATGGTAACGCAAGAGTATTAATCATTTTTACCATTACGAAAGAAAAAAAAAAGAATTATTAATAAATGTAAACAAATACTTACAGATTTTTTTTCTGTCCAGTGTTCTGCAGCATCGTTTTGTCCCTGAGCCTGTGCTATTATTTGTTCAAAATGAGCACATTCTTCGTGCCTTGCTATGCCATGCTCCCGATAACGATAAAGTTCAGAGAGTCGTAACCGAAGCTCTCTTTCTCTTTCAAGATTTGTTAGGAACTGCTCGTGTTCCTGTGCTGTATAAAATTGTGCAAAAGTGCGCATTCTGTCTCTAAATTCTCTGAAAAAGAACAGAAGGATATTTAATAGATATATAACATATTGTGAAAAACATAGTAGTAGTTAATAAATATTCATACCTCTCTTCCTTCGTTCTTCGTTTCTTTACTCCTCCTCTATCTTTTCTAGAAGATGCAAAGAAAGAAGACACAAGTTGATAATCTCGTACGACGCGTTTTCTTCTAGCTCTTTCTCTTAAATTATTAGTGTACATATCGACTTGTGCTAGCTTAAGCGCTATGTCAAGATCATCGTCCTCTGCAGGATTTAAAAATAACGAAGAAACGAGAGACTCCGCTTCGTGGTTATAGTCCTGAAATATTTCAAAATATTATTAACAACATATTAAATGGTTAAAAAGCTAAACGATAGGATAAACATACTCTTTCAAAGTCATCTCGTTGAGGCATATAGCCCAGTTGAGCAGCTTCCTCCGGTGTTATATCCAGTGGAGGTAACCGAGATGTGAGATCGGGCGACAGTGGTCCATTATCTGACTTAGTTTGATCCGTAAGATTTGGCGTATAGCTTTCTGTAGGTGGCCATGTATGCTTTCCGATGTTGCCATCCAAATACCTAGCAGTGTATTCTTCTTTCGCTTCTGCAATTTCATATAATAGTAAATATATATTAAGATATTACATTATATATGTATATATATATATATGTATACAGTATGAGTATAAATCTTTCAATGAATTTTTATTTACCTTCCGGACTTCTAGTTTCAATATGTTTACTGATATCTTCCCAATTACCAAAGCCAAATTGTTCAATGGCATCCAAAAGTCTAAGTTGTTCTTTTGCAGTCCAATTACCTCGTCCATTGAATATACTAATAGTACCAGAATCCTACAAAAATTGAACATATTATATGTAATATCAAAATATGGCATCTTTGTAAAAATTAAAAAAAAAATTGTAATAACATATAAAAACAAATACGCATATTTACCATAAACTGATAGGAGTGATCATTTTTGTGTTGGCCAATTTCAGCTCCAGCTGAGAAGCACTGTTGAAAAAAAATGATAAATCATGAATATTTTTATTTGCTCTCGTAAAAAAAAATAAGTATATTAAATTTCTTAAGAAAGTAATAAAAATTAAGAAAAAAAAAAAAAATAAAGCAAAAAACTATTTACAGATGCATGCATGCATACATACACACGTATACCCGACATAGTAAAAACTTGGCTCATTTAATAAATGGCTACAGACGACACAAAAGTAGCTGATCAACAGCTGATCTCAATATATTCGTGAGAATCGATGCAAACTTCAGGACGCAAAATCCGGCACAAGAGAAAGACAAGGAAAGAAAATGATAGAAGAGGAGCGCCGAGTATGAGGGGTATGAGGGAAAAGAGGTGATAAGAAGAGTAGATAGGGTTGAGTGGGTGGTTGGTGGGGTGAAAGGAGGAAGAGGAGCACGTGACAAGGAGCAGGCGTTCCCGTTCGACTCACCTGCAAACATAGGTCGAAATCTGGGCATTCGACGCATTTTATACGCAATCCTGTAATATCCTCTTGACAATACGTACAGTTGTATTTTGCAAACAAATCTAGAATCGACATAATGCGATAAAAGAATGAACTCGTAAGACTTTTACGCGAAGAAAACCCGAAAGGGATGGCGCCGTCCCTTCTTGCTCGACCCAAAATACGTACCCGCCATTATTGTCCTGCAGGGCTTTTCCAGAACGATTCGGATGACGTCACCGCATACCAACGACCCATAAATGCAGGAATTATGGGTACCATTCGTATCCGAAAAATATCATATTTTTTCCAAAATTCATCGAAAATACAAAAAAACGTCATCCACTAACTCGATTAACCCCCCGTTACTTTCCCATACGTAAACTATTCAGGGTTCTGGATTGAAAAAAAATGTTGTTTACGACTATTTCGTTAAGACGCAAATGCGCATGCGTGTTACTTTCCTACCATCCAAATTTTACTGCTGCTTTAACCAGTGCTACCAACAATCGAATGAACAAGCGTGTAAGAGAAATCTTTACGATTATCTCTTTTGTAATAGAAATAATTAAAAATATATTGATTCTTTAGCATATTTATTTCTATTACGGAAATAATATATTGTCTATATATAATAATTATATGAAAGACTTTCGAATTCCATTAGTACGGTAACTTTAACGATAGTTGGCGCACCTGTCGATACCTTGACAAGTCAACTAACGAACGTACGAAGACAGTGTATTCTCTCTTTCTCTCTCTCTCTCTCTCTCTCGCTCTCTCTTTAAAACAATTTTATAAAATTATATACAATTAAAGTAAATAACAAACACTTATAATACGATAATTGAATGTAATATTTATATATAATTCAATCTTTTTTCATGTTGCATGCAAACAGGCGCCATCTTTTTAATTTTTAATTGATGACATAGGTAATAGACTAACAATTTATTAATTTCTTTTAACAAGAGTATTTATAGTGTAATTTAAACATTTATTTAACTTCTCCTGTGTGTACATAAAGTTGAAAATTGATTTGAAAATTTCATCCTCTCTATAGCGTTTATATTTTTTCAAAATATGGAATTAGAAATGACACCGAGATAACATCGGATATTACTTATATTTGAATTGAATATTATAGAAAATCTGTCGATAAAAGAAAAAGTGCAATATTTATGACGCTATCAAGTCGTAGTTTGGTTGGTTCAAGTTTAAACAAATTGTTCTCTTTTTTTAGTATTATTATTATTATTATTATTATTATTGTTCTTAAAGCTAGCAGAAATAGAAAAAACAAAAGGAGACAAAAGAGATGTTTTAGCGTACACATATAAATACTTCTCTTTCAATTGAACTATTACAATATAAAAGTAACTAGAGTTTTTGTTTACAATTATACAGAATACCATAGGGTATATTTTAATAATAGTAGATAATCCATTAAATATCTCTAAAAATCGTTTAACAACGAACGGAACATATCGAGAATATTAGTTATACACACATATACACAAACAAATCTGCAAGCATATTTAATAGCTTTGCAACGGGATCGATATTTGAAAAATCTAGAATAATTTAAGATATTCTTGTCTTATGTTAGTTGTGAATAGTATGGCTTTTATAAAAGCGTTTAATTTATCATCAGACGAACGGACCGGTCCAATGTCTTACGTGCGTCGTTGCTGTCGTGTTAGATGTTGAGGCATTGTGTTTTTCTAAAATTGCCGTTGCTTTGATCTTATTCTTATATTTAACGTCTTTAGGCTTGAGCATACTCTTATGATTGCTTAATAATCTCGAGGGTGTTAATATGGATTTGTTGCTCAGACCCGTTGCCTCCAAGAAATTATCGTAACCAGTATTCGGATTACTGGTAGCAGTCGTAACATGATTATTATTGTCTTTGGTCAGCGAGTTATTAGTTTCATTTTGACTAACAGCAACTACGAGATGATTATTACCGAGCCGTTCGGATCCATCGGCTTCCGGCCGATTTGGATCATCCGAAAGATCGCATTCGTCAAGGTTAAATTCCTCAAAGTTTTGCCTTATGTCGAATTCTTGGCCGAATTCCGCACGAACGTATCTCTCCTTCGGTTTACTACGTTCCTTAGATCGTTCCTCATTTTCTCCGCCAATTTTAAATTCCTCAAAGTGTCGCACTATGTTCGTAACCCTTGGAATTTTACGCGATCGATGGACTACATTCTTCTCGTTGGAATGACGAGCTTGAAAGGACGATCTAACGTTGTTGAATCTGTTTTTCCAAAAATTACCATCCTCGTTGTTTCCCACATTTTTCGTAGACGCTTCGTCAAAGTTTAAATTTTTAACAGACGACTTGGTGATCGATGAAGATTCGATCGGCGAACCGATAAGAGCAAATATCTTTTTCCCATGTCCGGCGGAACTGACCTCTGACAATTTTTTCCTAGTTTCGTCTATCAAAAAAGACGGGCTCGGTATTTTCTTCAATATCAAAGTATTATTTCGAAATTGTGGCTTAGGCGGTAACGCTGGTGGAGTTTTAGGCGTTGGCAACATAACTTCTGGTAACGACTCGATGTCCTCGTAGTCAAGATTTTTAGCTATGGTCAAACGTTTCGTCGACATCTGCAAACAAGTTTTCTCCTCGATTCTTTCCATTCTAAGAGGTGGGCTCACCGATTGAATCGGTATTTTTGGCTTTTGCGTCGAGGAGACAAGATTTTGATTTGTTGTAGCTTCGTCTGGCTCGACCTTTGGTTCTATGATTACGATCGGTATAACTTTTGGCTCTTCAGAATCATCCACGAGAACAGATTCTACGGTAGAGCCCACTACTTCGTTGGGATCAACAGGATGAGCTATTCTCATGCCATATTCGTCCTCGGAAGTTGTTGCCTCGAAACTGGCATTGTTCATCGATCTTTGATCACTGAAATCACCACTGAGAGTTTCCTTTTCCATCAATCCTTCTTCAGAATTTTTCCTTTCCATTTCCGAACCAACCGACTCGATATCAGACAATCTGGCTGGTTGAAATCTCACTGTCCTACCTCGGTGTTTAAATCTCCTCGGTACCGAAAGAACGCGATCTTCGTCTTCCATATCCCTCAAAAGAATTTGATTGACACATTCAAGGACGGAATTATGATTACTGTTCGGCCGATACGAAGTATGCCTAAAAACGTCGTCGTTATTTTTATCTTCGTCAGGATCGCTATACCAATTCCCACTGGTCTCTTCTGTATTCTGTTCATCCGTTGTCTCGACTTCGATCGAACTACAGGATAAAGATATAATAAAACGTTAGATTATAAATTACGTGAAACGAATAGAAATATGAAATATCATCGTTATACTTACGTATCGTTATTATTATTAGTATAATCCTGACAAGTTTCGGGCACGACTATCCCATTCGAATGTTCCAAATTTTTCATATTGTTCTCATTGCACGAATTAACGTATATCGGTTCCTGTTCCTTTTCTTCGTCCTCCGAAACAAAATTACAATCCATACCATCGTCCTTGCTTTCCGTTCTTATTATATTTGTACACACTAACGACGAGTCCTTAATCGAACTTTTTACCGATTTCGATCTACCCATTGAAGCTTTCTTCTTCGTTGAATTAAAGGCAACGTCACCGACCATCAACAACATTTCTCCTTCGTTATCGTCACTTATATTTTCGTTATATTCGTCATCCTCATCTTCTGCCTTATCATCATCCAAATCGTTCTTATCTTCATCGAATATCATAGTAGTCTCATTTTCGCTATCCGTTACCGTTGTTGGTGTACACCTATTCGACTTGTTCAAAGTCGAACCTGGAGATACATCCGTACTTTCCCCCTCGCAAAATCCTTCCGTACTGATCAACGAAGGGCTACCCTCTGTTGTGGTAGTAACGATAGATGCATCGGTATTTTCGCTACTCGTTAAACTCGTTTTGGAGACGTCGCTACCCGTAAAACTGTAAGTCTTCTTGATCCTACGATCCAAGTTTTCCAAAGCGACTGGTATTACCTCGGAAGAATCGAGCTTCGTGATGATTTCACACTTGAGATTCTCGATCTCTTTACTGAGATCATCGTCGTCTTGTCTCGAATCGATTTCATTCTAAACATTTCAAATCAGAATTATTTTTTCTAAATCAAACTCTTATACAGGGTGGTCCGAAAGTTCCTAAGTCATAAATACTAACAAAACGAAAATATTTGATTGAAAACTTTTTTCGGCCCACCCTGTAGAAATAATAATAATTAAAATTATTTAACTCGTTACCTCGAGTTTTTCATTCTTCTCCAACGAAGAATTCTTATCAACGTTAGGACCAAAGTTGACTTTAATCGCCGTTGATCTTCCTAATATCTGCTCACGTTTGGATTTGATATAATTTTTGGTGTAACGTCTTAACCTAGCGATCTCCAACTGTTGATTCCTAATAACGTTGTCCTTTTCACATAATACCTGTCTAATCGACTTTTGTTCTTGCTTTAATCGGGCTTCCAAGATCAATAGAGCACGGAGAATCCGTGATAACTGTTGATCCCTTAATGTCCTTTCCGATTCGTAACTTGCTGTACGATTGTCCAATTCTCTCACCAAATCTCGACATCTTTTCGTCGCAGCTTTTAAAGTTTCTTGAGTATGAGCTAACTCTTCTTTTAAGGTTCGAACTTCGGTTTCCATCTGAAATATATTGAAATATTTTTCGTCAAAATCTGATTTTCCTCGCGATTATTGAAAAAAAGAGATATGTATATTTAATCTCTAAATGATCTAGATATTGTGTGTGTGTGTGTATGTGTGTGTGTGTGTACGCGTAAAAATTTGAAAAATTTTATCAAAATCCTTGGATCGATCGAGTTTCGTACAAATTATATTATCGATTTGAAATCACTAGGTCTTCGACGAGCTATCAGGAAAGATAGAACAACTGTATACTCGTGTATAACAGGGAATAGATCGGAACGTGTGAGAAGTAACATTTGTGTCACACGCTTGAACACAAACGAGTAATCACGAGAATTGAACTTTCCTGCTATGGAATCCGGGCAAACGCTTACGTGGCAGGAAGCGATCCACGAAACTTACGACTCTTTGAGTTTTAATTACAATTTATTTATGCACACATATTATATATCTCTACATATGCATTAAACTCCTATATATATTTACAAACAATATTTGATGCAATCTAACGGTACTAACTAGATTCATCGTGTTCGATCCACTTTTCTTTCAGCGAAAGTGCACAGCTGTTCGTTTTTTTCTGAATGAAAAGCACATATTTGTTAGATGTAAAGGAAAGGATTGAAATAGTTATCGATGGTTAACTATGATTTTGATATAATGATCGAATTCTAAATAAATCTGACGTTTTGTATCAGAGTATAATATAGAAAAAATGTCTTCGTGGAATATCTCGCGATGGTACACCGGTGCACCGGTGCAATCAATGACTTACGAAACGGGGTCATTCGCGATAAACGTTATAAGGCCATTGGTCAATTTTTCGAGGAAATCAGGGACGATGTAAAAAATGCGTCATATTGTGTTAAACCGATAATGCATTGAAAGTATTACACCGAGTCAACGTTATTATAATTGACATTCCAAGCGATTCGTTTGCCGATAAAATCAATGTAATTAATGCTCGATAAATTAATCGTTGTTTGAATCTTAACTAACGAGATGAATAAATCTTTAGCAAAAGAGAGAGAGAGAGAGAGAGAGAAAGATGAACTCGCATTCGAATATTATTGGAATATTTGCCCTCCTTTTTTTTTTTCCATTGATTCAAAAGAATGTTGTTTTTCAGGAGAAAATTCACCGTGAACAGAAGAGAGATATATACAATATATTATTATAAGAAAAGAAACACATTTTTGTATGTTCACCTTGATGTCTTCAAGTTTCGAAGGAAAAGAATACGATCTCGCACAATTTTTGCTTCCTTCGATTGTAAATCAAATTTGAAAATAGATCGATGAAAATAATGCGAGCCTGTCGCGCGCATCGATCGAATTTCATCCGATTTCGAAGCGACACGACATTCTGCCGTCGGCACTCGTCCTCGGTACTCGTCCTCGGCACATTCGTCGCGCGGACTCGTCTCCTTCGGCCTCGAGCACTAATAAAACCTGGCTATATGTATGCGTGTGTGCGTGCGCGCGCGCGTGTATGTGTATATGAAAGATAGGACGCCGGTCAGTTTACCCAACGAAACACGAATGTCCTCGAAGAGAGCCGAACTTCCTCGAGAATTCTTTGAATGTTAAAAAGAGAGAGAGAGAGAGAGAGAGAGAGAGAGAACCAGACGAACGAATTCTTTTTCTTTTATATTTTGTCTCGCACGTAACGCACTTAGAACTAATAATATTTATCTAGTTCTCGAATTATCTTTATCTCTGTCTCTAGTTTCGTTTTTATTTCTTCTTCCAAAGTCTCGCCTGGAACACCGTTGTTGATGCTCTTGATGTTGCTGATGCTGTTGCTGCTGTTGCTGACATATTCTTTGTCCCTGGCGCAGGCGCGCACGCGAGTCCATCCAAATGGCGAAAGAGAGGGAAGAAGAGGAACGAGAAGCAACGGAATCGCACGAATCCTGTGGAGGAACTATACTACTCTATACTCGCGCGACCAGTCGACTCGCTCAAGAAAGAGTAAGAGTGGGACATATCCCACTCCAGGGTGGGAGAGACAGGTAAATGTTGGAAAAAGAGGGGATTCGAGGGACGCGGTGAGTCCCGATAAAGGCCAACTGAGAGGTGAGACGACTGACTGCACGCGCGGTTAGGCGAGGCCAACCGAGCTAACTTACAGTAGCGAATAGAAATGGCTTGCATTCACGCTATCTAACCCCCCCCCTCAACCCCCCAACCCTCTCCCCCAACCCTATTTTTAATTGAATTTACATTTTCTCTTTTCTTTTTCCCCACTTTTGTTATTCTTTCGATGTCTACCTAACGTGCGTTTCAATTATGATCAATACAGATTGTTAATAATACTGATTTCAAATGTTAGGTTCAATGACTTCGTCTAATCGCCATTTTATTATCTGTGAAAGTAAAAAAGGAATTTTTAATAAAATAGAAAAGAGACTTGATCGAGTGGACAAGAAAGTTCTCGCGCTACGTAATATAGGCCATTTTTGTTTGACCGCTGTACGGTTCTGTTAGGTGGTATAGTTTGGCCTGACTTGGCCTGGCATACTTTTTACGATACACTCGTCGTCGTCGTTGTGTCGTCTTCTTTCTTTCTTTCTTTCTTTCTTTCTTTCGAAAAGGATGTTGCACGTTCAACTTCGTCTAACAAAAAACGAATAAATCTTAGGTAGTATCGTAACAATTGTTCCTAATGCAAATTTGTTTTTCTTTATATAAATGTCCTCGGTGTATTTGAATTACACCATCGTTGTTCATGGTAATCGTTATGAACAACGCATATCGTCCATCCGGTTTATTTACTACACCTAATATGCTTTGTGTGTGATCAGCTTCCTTGTTATACTGTCTACACATTAAATGCATGCATACTCTTTTATGGGGAAACCTAACACTCCTTTAGACACCGCAATATTCTTTATATAAAAATCACGAAGGAACGATCAAGGAACGAACGATCATCAAAAAGTTATACTTTTAATTATTTCATAATAGATTATGCTAATTTGTTGTCTATAGTTTATATGAAAACAACTAATCGAATACGAAGATATTTTAATTGCTAGTTTATTATCCCGTTTATTTGTATATTCTCACAGTTTCACATCGTATAATGCTCGTTGGATTTATTTATAGATAATTATCCTATCATTGTTAACTAACACACAATGAATCTTAACATCACTCGTGAAACTATTCGATCGTTTTCTCTCTCTCTCTCTCTCTCTCTCTCTCTCTCTCTCTCTTTCTCTTTCCACGATAACGTCAAATCGATTTATTAACTCCGTTACCTTAGAAACTCGTTACTTGTAAGATTCCAGTCTCTTAATATGGAATTTGTAGTCGATAACCGTTATCACGATGCACGAATAGCTAGTTGGTGAACAATACTAGAGAAAACATGAAAAAGAGAAAGAAAGAAAAAGAGAGAGAGAGAGAGAGAGAGAGAGAGAGAGAGAGAATAGAGTAAAAAGAAGGGGAAGGTAAGCTTACCGCCTGCGTGTAATCGAGCCAAAGCTTCGAATCGATTTTCTTTCTGCACGACATCCTTGATACAATTTTGATTTCCTTTTTTTTTATCCTTTTAAACTTATCACAAACACTTCACATAAATAGAGTTCAACTTTTCGTATAAGATATTTCTTTCAAATTCAATTGTTATCTAGAGTACAGAAAAATTTTTGATGCTTTTCTCTGTTATTTTCAACTTTGACCCCCTTTTTCTTTTTTTCTTTTTTTTTAAAACACGTAATAAAATCGATAAGAAATCAAATGAAAACGTCGAAAAATCGTACGTTACGCGTACGCACCGTCGTATCATTTTTTCTTTTCGATTAGTTTGGATCTTTGATTAATAAATGAAATAGTATCGAGCCGCCAATGGTTGTTGTTGACCGTTGTAGTTGTTCCATGGCCAATTCGTGCTGCACGATCTCTCAAGGGTAATAAGATCGACGGGTTCGATAGTTTCATGGATCGTCGATAAACTTTACGCTTCCAATATTCTCTAATCTTAACTCATCCCGCTTGCCCGGTGTGGTGCTTGTTATCGTTTACGTCAAGGAAATAAGAAAAAATGTATAGCAAGTATAATATGAAGATACGTTTGGAAACGTGATTTCGTGTACGGAGAAAAAGACGAAAAATGAAATAGAAAAGAGAAAGGAATAGTAGTAGAGAAGAAGTTTAGATTCACCGTATACTATTATATCTATATACTTGCAAATATGTTCTAATTTATGTATTTGAGGAAGCGAATAGATTCGACAATTTTATTGCGATCGGAGTAACACGAAAATAAAGGATGATCCTATTTTTCTCTCGCGCAGTTGCAACGCGTACAAAGTTAAATAATTTACGAGCAAGGTCGTAGTGAACTCCGGGGGAGACGTTCAAGTAGCCTGCCAAGCTATCTGGTGTTAATTGGCTAGAATTAATTAGTAACGGCGACGATACGGAAGATGATGTAGCGGTATAACGTCCAATGGAACGTACATTTTTCTAATACACATCTCTAAGGTATCTTCGTGGAATCATTAACGAGTTCTAGTCGATATCATCCAGGTTATATACGCGTATACATGTGCGTTACGTGTAGGTGTATTCATTGAGTCGTTATTAAGACTCTTGTTACATGATCCGCGAGAAAATTGATTATCACTAAATGATAGTATATCTACACTTTGTAATTTTGTTATAACACCTTTAGCGCGTGTATATATATATATATATATATATATATATCCCTTTTTTTTTTTATTTTTTATTTTTATTTTTATTTTTATCACCGATTATATGCGTTATACGTTACGTTTACGCGAATCACTCGATCGATGACATTAACAAGAACACGATGATTCAGCGATTCCAGTTATTATACAATTTTGTTCTTTTCCCTATGCCAATTGGAGATCAAAAATTTTCATTATAATCACTTTTGATAGTTCTTCGATAGTAAACGTAAAATAACTATCGAACAACTAAAGAGCACACGGTGAGACTAACACGATTTATGAAAAGAAACATCGTACTGTTCGTTCTCGTCTGACCAACCACTTTCCTTATCTCCTTAGTCTCCAATGCGATAAGGATAAAGTTGCTCGTTGCTGACGTTAGAGTTCTCTTTTACTTTCTCTCTCTCTCTCTCTCTCTCTCTTTCTTTCTCGTTTAAATTCTCTCTTTTTTTTCCCTCTCTCCAAAATTGCATACCATCTTCTTCTAATCTTATTTTTTCTCTATCGTTCGTAATATATTTATAAATCTAATCTGAAGAATAATTTTGATCGAGTGTTTGTGAGTAGATCAAGGATCTACAGGATCTCGAATGAACTAAATCGTAGAATATCCGTTTTTTTTTTTTTTAATCCTCCATTGTATTTATAAAACGATATCGTACATACAAACGTATGTACACAGTAACATATGGCCAACGGTTGGGAGAAGAAAGAAGAATAATCGATAGAGTTTCCTGATAACGGCTTACAACGTGACTGAAAATTGTCTCGGCTGATTGTTACCTACGATCGTGTTCTAACTATCGGTTTTGAAGGAAGGAAATACGTAACCGCAATGAATACGACGTTAGCACGATAAAACAAACAATGAATTACGCTTAACTATGAGACTCTATTAAACTTACATATGTATGTATTTATGCATATATGTATCTATCAAGGAAGAGATAACTTTGAAACTCGTGAAAATATTCAGACTTCTTTTTAACGTCTTATTTAACTAAAATCCTTTTTTATTAACGTCGATAGTATATATAATTCATATATAATAATTTCAACTGAATTATGTATACACCAATATTTGTATTATTATCTTAGAAATGAATTGTTCTTATTGTAAGAAATGGGCTTATTTGTGTGTGTGATGTCGAGCAATATAAATTATCGTTTTAATTTTTTTTAGACGTAATAATGTTTCAACGACGCGTATAGTAAACTTTTTATAGCATACTTTTTTAATATTCCCTTGCATATATACATCTTATTTCTTGCGTAATGATCAATGACAGTAGGTGGATTTATTTATAAAATTCCGATGGATGGATGGATCTTGTATACGCACAATAACATTTTCTACATATAGTGGATCGTGCATCAAAGAGAAGACAAAGATTCTCGTCCCGTTTACGTATACAACCGTAAATATTAGCGATACTGGGTCAATGAAAATATCGAGATGCTTATGTTAAATTTATTTTTTTTTCTCTCTCTCTCTCTGGCTCTCTCCCACCCCCCTCTTTTTCTTCGTGGAAATGTCAAGAAGAAGATAAGCAAAGATGTGCAAAGACGATTATTCTCATCTTGGTAATTTAACGATGCTTTAGAAATTTATTCGAATTAATCAATAAGTACTCGGTTTTATCTGTGTTTACACAATCGTATCGTTACATCTTTGTTAAAAGGCTAAAATTGGTACACTAATGTGATTTGTGTTATAAGAAATATTAAAAATATTAGAAAATATGAGAGAAACTCTCGTTATAATATTATTTGTTCGAGCTGAACAAATCTCATCCACTTCCTTTGCCAACTAACTATAGTGACAATTTGTGAAAACTATTTGACTACGTAAAGGATTTATTTACCGAGTTAACCAGCAACTTCTTAGAGTGTTACGCTTTCTTGAATCTCTTATAGTTTCTTAGCGACAATTTCGCATAATATAATATCCTCGACGAAAGTATGCAGCGCTTTGGATTTGTGTGTGCGTACCATCCGTCGTAAAAGAAAAATAACATTTAATGAATAAACGAGAGAAACTTTAATCGATAATAAAGATAGCAGCTAAATATATACAGAGAGAGAGAGAGAGAGAGAGAGAGAGAGAGAGAGAGAGAGA
>NW_014569711.1:152764-185088 GCF_001313835.1 Polistes canadensis
AAAAAAAAAAAAAAAAAAAAAAAAAAAAGAAAAAAAATATACCTAACGCGATTCAATCGAGAAGTTTGTTAACAATTTCTAAAATAAATAGTCAAACATAACGATCGCGTATCGAATTAGTTTTATTATCAGGCTTATTCTTTTTGATATTGGTCTACGTGTATTTATCTTAATTACGTGATTATATCATTTCGCATTGAGCCGTTTATTGAAATTAGATAAAAATATAACGAGGTTGATAATTTCATTAGATTAAAATTAGATAGAATGGAATGCGGTAACAAAAGAAATATTAAGACGTCGACCTACTTCTTTCCAATCGAACACGAAATACGCTAATTTTATTCGCGTGTCTGTTAAAGCGTGTAAATACAACATGTAAATAAATTGCGTATTACTTAGATATTTCATGTTTCAACGAATTGGACAAAAATGTGAAACTTTCGAAGAAAGTTCAAGGCGGATTTTAGCGAACATATGCGTTATAAGCGAAATATAACGCATGCTCGAGAGTTTATATGCAAGCGTTACCTTTTCTTGCTAGATTATTATATCCATGAAGAGAGGGCGAGGGCGAGGGCGAGGAAAAGGGAGAGGAAAAGAGTGACGCAGCGGAGCGTGGAGAACGCACGACAAAAATACAAACGACGGACCTAGTTTTCGCAATTACAACCGATATGGAGCGAAAGTTACTTCTTGCTATTTCTTTATTTATTTCTTTATTTATTTTTTTCTTTCTTTCTTTCTTTTTCGTTCTATCATATTTTCTAAACAAATATTTATATTCATATATATATATATTTAACTTTCCTATTTTAGAAAAATGTAAAAAATTATATTTGGCAATGTTATCTTGCGTGTATTGATTACGATAAAATGTAAATCGGGGCATGGCAAACTTTTACGAGCCAAGACCCACTTTCGAGTACGCGCTCGAAAGTATAATTACCGTAAGAGAATTTGATCGATAAAAATACAATTGGAAATAAATTTCATATAGAATAGATTTACGAGTAATATAGACAATAAAATGAATTATCAAAAATATTGATTCCAGTGTGTGTCTGATTTTAACTAAATCAATTTTAAATAATTGATTCGATCAATGATTCTGAATAAATCAAAGTGGGGAGAGGAACAACAACAACAACATACGAGATAATTCGTTTGTTTTTGTATTTAGATATTTTAACTGGATAATGTGTGCGGATTATTTGAAAATGTTTCGATAGGATCTTTCGATGATCGATTAGTCGAAAATGTCCGCGTTTATCGATGATGCGCATACCGCGAACTCAGGTTTGTTAGTTTGCGCGCGTGCCACTCGCATTCTGTTCTCCGGATACACGCGTGGCATTACGTCTGCGCCAGTTAACGACGACGACGACGACGACGACGACGACGACACGACGACAACACAACAACAACGACCAAGAGGAAGTGGAAGACGAAGACGAAGACTATGACGAGAAACGACGATAATAAACGATGGTATCAACGACGATGGAAAGCCGCACGACGCAAGTCTTCTTTGCAAACCCTGACACTTTTGCGTGCACACCTTCTTCTCACTTTGCTTGCCTTGTTAACAGATTGACTGTTATAGTGATCATCCGTGATCATCGTCTTCCTATTTCGCCTAAATTTTATTTCGATCATCATCGATGCATTGATATTTTTGGTTTTATTTTCCCAATTTATAAATAATACGATTTCTCATCTCGAATATAAATCAACATATTTTATGTTTAATATTAATCAATGTTATATGCAATTTGTATCCCTAATTGTTTATCTAAATTATTTTATTTATAAACAAATATTATTATATATTAGGGTCTATATGTAGTAATTCAATTTATAGGGATGTAAATTAAAAAATGCATAATTATGGTTTTACGATATTCAAAGAAGAGAATCGTGGGAAATTGATAAGACAAATAGTATTACGTTAAATATTCTTATTACTCTTTGTGAAGAAATAACTGTAGGGTTTTTCGATTCGATCAAGTATACGTCGATAGACACGATGAATGATCTATTTAATGATAATGATAATAAAAAAAGAAAGAAAAAGGAAAAGATAAAATGGCGAATTGGAATCGAATCGAGTACGGGGCCAACGCCCTTGAACTCGATCGCCGTGACAATAGAGAACGCTCTTACGCATATATTTCTAAAGAAAGTTTTCAGCCGTCCGGTTTTGCGCTGGCGTAGGCGTCTCTTTGTTCTGCAAATGTATGCGCAAGCTCTAATATTATTTTATCTACTTAATATATTATAAGTACATAGAAATGGAGGGATAACAAAAATGTAGAAATGTTGTTTTTAAAATTCTATCAGAAGTAAAATATACAAAAATTATTTTCGAGCAACAGATAACAAAGTAGTCAAATTAAAATGAAACAACAGTATCCCGTTAACTCGGTTCTTCCCTTGTAAGAGGTGTCCGGTTTCACTCGTAAATCTGTGCTTTTGCATAACGCGAATTAGATCGTTGTAGTATATTAGGCTATTACGTTGCATAAACGATGAGACAGACGTCGCCATTGGATGCAATTACATCTTTCTGGTATGAGATACTTCTCAATGATGTCAGCTTCAGCTTTATTATCGTTAAACTATCGATACGTAATGAAGATTAGTAAAGAAATTGAAAAATTAACTTAAAATTTTTCAATAAAATATTACTAATGTAAAGTATACATACACACACCGATAGATTTAAATATAAAATAATAACAAAGAGATATATATATATATATATATATATATATAGCATAAGGTGTATAATATTACTAATAAAATAATTGACATTATTTGACGAACCCTTCTTTCTCTCCGTCTTTTACAGAATTTGAAGAAACGTTTAAACGATTTGCGCAAACGTCTTGATCGTTACTCTACCAGGCTAACAGAAGTTGGTAGCACGAATATAAGCTCACACACGAGAGTAATATTGCGTTAGTAGATTCGCGCGTGCTCTTTCGTGTCTCACTTTTACACTCGCCGGTATCCACGTGGCTAACAACTGTTGACACACGCGTGTGCTGCTTCCTTCCCCATGTGCTCGAGGAGAAGTGACTCCTCTCTTCAATTATCGAGGAAAAACCTTCTCCTCGTCATTCCTCCTTCTTACACCTGAACTATCTTACTTTTTTCTTCGATAATTTTATTACAATGATATTCGAACGATTTCAAATTACAATTGTTTGTTTACCTAATCGTCATAGAATTATAGATTTTTTTGTCAATTCTTTTCTTAGAATGTTTTCTATAATTGTCTTGTGTGCTTTGTGAATTGGCTGCCATCAATTTCATTTGATCCGTTAATACACACATTCAAAAAGTTTCCCCTACTTCTATTTATAATTTATTATATGAAATTGCATCGAATAAATAGATCGAAGGTCGTAATTAACGATACCGAGAACCCATCCATCGTACGTTTTAATCCCAATCTACCAACTCATAAACTCGTTTAGTCACGCGGACGTTCGCAGATGACACGTCCCTCTTCAATGACCCATTCATTCATTCGTTCATTCATTCATGCTTTTCTCGAAGAGAAATTTACTTTACTATACGGAAATTCTACAAAGTTAAAGATCTTAAACCAACAACCTTCGCGTATTCCTCTGTTTTCTTTTTTTTTCTTTTTTTCTCTACGAACAACATTGTCCTTAAGATCTGCATAATCCACCCTAGTCGTTCATTTAACAAACCCCCCCCCCGCCCCGAGGAAAAATGAATAGAACTAAAAGCTTTTTAAGAAGGAAACAGTAAATCCGCGCGTCCGGAAGGTCCGTTCGCGTGAGAAGACGACAAATTTTGCGAAAAACCTGGGTAAACGCGTAACGGTCGCTTCGCACGCTATTATCCATCCTCGTTTATGCGATAAACCTGTTTTACGAGAACGATTCAAAAGGCTTACAGGTGACCGTGCCATGCGTACTAATTTCAACTCCCTCGAAAGAGTACCGAAACCGAACAAATTTCATGCTTCTTTTATCTTCTATTCTTTTTTTTTTTCGAGTCTTACTTAAATCTCTATAAATCGATTGACGTTTAATCGTTAAATAATAAGTCATCATTTTGTAGGAATAAACGTAATGCATAATCAACTCATTGCTATAAGTCTTCTTGCATTCAAAGTTTGAATGAATGTGTGTATACGTTTGCGTGCCAATTAAAGAATGCTCAGTTCGTTGGTTACTTTTAATTGTTCTTAATTAAGCTAAATGTTGTACGTGGTCCAACGTCATGTTGTGTAATAATGGATAACGGTTTTGCTAAATTAATAGAACCCTCTTACAAATTTATTGTACACGATTATATACGTTAAATATATTATAATATATTAAAAGATAATGATTTTCTCTCTCTCTCTCTCTCTCTTTGGAGTTATATAAAATATTACAAATTCAAAATTCAATTGATAATATAATATGATGAAAAATGAAACACGATATTGCTATCCAACGATACTATAATATAATATCTTATACAATTTTAAACTTTCATAATTACATAAGTTGCATGTACATATGCAAATAGAAATATACACGTGATAGATCGATGCTGGATTATAATATTATAATTATGATTGTATGATAGTATTAGTAATAGTAATAATAATATAGTAATATATCTAATATAAGATTAAATAAAAAGAAAAGAAAAACTAGCCGATACACTAACGGTATAATAGTTGGCTACAACGAGTTGCACGATCTCAATTAACGATTCGAAATCTCCCCCGGCATTTTCTCTCTCTCTCTTGATTTTATTTTCTTTTGTTCTCCGTCTGTCTGTATATATCTTTGTTTCTCTTTTAAAAAGGGGAGAAGCAGGAAGATGGATCAAAGAGCAGATCCAGAGCGGCTCTTCTCTCGACCACCCGTCGACCGGTTTCCGTTTGCGTTTCATTGACTCCTTGAACTTACGAATGATTCGCTCATTCCTTCGTCAAATCATTAAAACTTCGAGTTACCCAAACGTAAGTATCTTATCATTGAGAAAGAAAAAAAAGAAAAAAAAAGGGAAAGCTTCATAGAAAGGAAAAAAAGAATAGACCGGTAAGAAGAAGCTTTGGATAAGGGGTTATCTGTATTGTTTTATTTCTTTGGTTTGTTGTTGTTGTTATTTTCTTTATCATAATCAATGAAGTAATTTAATCTCCGAGGATAACCGGTCCTCTGTTAGTCGAGTACTCCCTGACTTGGATGATATCGAATAATGATTTTGTTCGTTTTAACGCAACGATCTCGTAACGAAATAAAATTATTTATGCGATATAACGAAGATATGTATATTTATTGTTAACTCACCTTCAATTCGGCATTTCGTCCTGCATCGTGCGAGTGTCGACGATGGAAAGCCGTCACGCTCGAAATTATCGTCGAGACGATCATGCGGACACGGATGATTAATTTCTATTCCTTCGATCCTTTTATTTTATTGATCTTATTGATCAAATCTCAACGAGATCTCGAGGAGAGCATTTTCAAACACGTTTGTCAACACAATTTAGAAAAAGTCTGTCGCGATATTCGAACACGTGTTCTTGATACCTGGCACGCGTACACATTTAATTCATCTAATTTAATCGATGAGATCTTCTCTCAGATTATAAAGATCGATACTATTAATAGGATATAGCAACACAAATCACAATAACACGATTATACGATGATTGCCAAGAAAAATATATATTTCGTTTTTCTTTTTATAAATTATTTTTAATAAAATATATACACACCGATAATAACAAAAAATCACTGACTCCCACGTCGAATTAATTTGTTCTCGTATAATAATTTAATCCAAAGTAAAATAGACAAAATTTTTTATAATATTAACAGTAATAATAATTTTTTAGAAGAACTTTTAAAAGTAATGACGAAACGCAGCTGGCAAAACGTCGAACGATACTGATAGCTCGTGCCTCTCGTGAAAGCTCCCTGCCTTCTCTGTCTTTCTTTTCTCCCTCCTCTTTCCTACACCGATCCTTCCTTCCTTCCTTCCTCCCTCTTACACTACCCCTTCTCTTTTCCTTCATACTCCAACCCTTTACTTTTCTACGGAATAAAAATACTCGTCAAGCCGTTCTCATTGGTTTCCGAAAACGGCAACAATTTCCCACTAATTTCGAATCATTTTCCAATCCCAATGTAATCCAGATTAAAATTATAATAATTATCCACACACAGGGGATAAAAAAACAAAAAGAAATATTGATTCCTTTATTGAGGTATACTAAACGCGAATTTGTACGTATACGATTAAACATTTAATTGAAAAGAGTTTAATGATCGTTATTATTCAATGGAAATAAAGACGACATTTAAAAAAAAAACCATGAAAAGGAGAAAAGGAAAAAGAAAATAAATGAATAAGTGTTGGTAAGCAAGTTAAAATTAAATTGAAAAGGGTTTTGATGTAAATATTAGAAAGAGAAATAATCGTAAAAGATCTATCAGGCACGTGCTCAAGGTACCAGGCACGGTGAGTCAGAGAATGAAATAAAAATGAAAAGATAAGTCGTTCGTATTTCGTGTGTAACGACTTCGCGTATACGTAAACGGCTTCCTCCTTTTGTTCCCCCATGGCGTAAAAGCGCCCGTATAACGTGCCATGCAAGAGAAGTATAATCCAACACAGACAGAAGCTTAATCACAACGTCGGGACATTAGCCTCGTAAAAAGAAGAAGAAAAAGGATAAAAAAAAAAAAACACACACACACACACATAGAAGAAAAGAGTAAGTAAACTCGACTATTTTCTTTCTAGTTACGCAGCTGGATCGTGCTTTTTTTCCTGTGTGCGCCTTTATGGTGAATAACCATACAATGAAAGTCACGTATCTCGTATGTGCACACCGAGGTGACGAGAGCACGTGCGCCTCTTTACAAAGGGATAGCAAAATGAGTAAGGTAAGGTAAGGTACGCTTGTTGTGCGTGATTTCGTAAGACCGTTAGTACATCATTTGAGCACCCTCCCACCCCCCACTCCACTCCCCCCCTTTATTCAGGATAATGGGCTTAGAGGTTTCTTCTATAGAATTTTTTGTCTTCGTTTATTAACCCTTTGTACTCGAAGCCTTTTTCGTTCGAACGAATCAGCAACTCCAGACGATTTTCCGGATATTTGTTGAATTTCTTACAAGTATCTTCAAATGATTTCAAAAAAGGACATTCGTTAAACATTAAACTCTATATCGTTGTTTTGTGTGTTATTATATAAAGCAATTTCCATGATGCAAGTATCGTAAGTAATATGTGGAAAGACGTCCCAATCTTTCGTCAGATTTTATTCCTTCGGAGCAAATTTCGCAAATCCTTTTTAACTGAGTTTATCGGAATTATCGTGTTAAACCGAGTTGTAACAAAGAATAATCTTTTCGAGTGCAAAGGATTATTCATATAAGGCATATGTGTATTATAAAAGTTGATGGTTTTTTTTTTTAAGACTAACTGCTATTATATTTCTTTTCGTATATATGAGAATGTATTATATTATAAAGTATTCCTCTTATCCAGAATATAACTATTGCGAAAATGCGACGATCGTGACAGGATGAAATATGTACGTTGAAAAAGTGCGGGTGCTTGGAATGCTGTTAGTGAAATGTAGAGAATAAGAAAATAAATACCCAGAGACCGTAAACTAGAAATCGCACGCGACGAATACACGACTGTAAGCTAGTATAGCTACACAACAACCCAACTAGTTATCTATCTACCTACCTACCTACCTATCTTCCTACCTGCCTACCTACCTGCCTACCTACCTACCTACTTACCTACCCATCTAACTACCTAACTTAACTCTTAAGGTTGAAACTTGTGGAGCACCGATTTATCACAAAAAGGATTCAGAAAATGCGAGAGGTTAAATTGTGCTTACGTGATTATTCTCGTACCCCCCCTCCCCACTCCCCATAGAAATAAATACGTGCTACTACACCCATGGTTGGCAACGCACTATACGTGATAATAACATTTCCGGTCGTAGTAGTTGTAGAAGCTCATGATTCTCGTTAAACAAAGAGTCAAAAAACGCGAGGGTAGAAAAAGATGAGAAAACATTTTATTATTATTCCTCCGACACGCGTGCTAAGAGAACAACAAGAACAACAAAATCAAGAAAGAAGTGATTGTGTGAATAAACAAAGACGTGAACAATCGTTTCTATCTGATCCCCCTTCCTCCTCCCCCTCTCCATCCCCCTTCCCCCAAGCCGTACCTGGTCAATTCTTCAAGCCTAAGGATCGTTATCTCGATAGTCGGTTACAATCTTCCTGCTTGATATAAATCAAGATTTTATTTTCTTATCTATTAGTGTTAACGAGTTAGAACGCAATTTAACGATCTATGTAATGTTTCATTAATTGTAAGTATTAAACGAATGATGTAATTAGGGGGAGGGGAAGGGTGGGGGTTGTTGCTTATCCAAGATGATAATCAAAACGATCATATACACACACACACATGCGATTTTCACGAATTCGGCGAACCGTTGCACGAGTGTGTTACTTCGAAAAGTTACCTTCTCCAACGTTCTTTCGTTATCTACAAACGGAGGGGAAGTAATGTTTTTTTTTTCTATACCTTTCACAATGTGTGGAAAGCGATACGTAGAGTTTCACGTAATTTCATTTCAACAAATGTATATTAGATGTCTCGCGAGAAAATGCATATGATTAAATCGTTTTCTCTAAATCTTAATATTACAATATTTTTCTATATATTATTATTAACAATTACATTGCATGTGTGTATGTTTGCATACGTTATCACAGTTGATGGGAACAATTATAAGAGATAAGAAGATTAAAAAAAATCATGCGTGAGGTGATAATAAATGAAAATAGAACGCGTTCCCTCCCATATATATTTTTATATGAATCTATCAATTTATATATATGCAATAAAATTATTATAAACATAAAGAAATAAATATTAAATATATATATATATATAATGTATTATTATTTAAATAATATAAAAAAAATATGAAATTCTGTTTACCTTGGCATTGGTAAAACCGATGGATTCGTAATCCGAATCCACGTAGAAGATGGAATTCGTTTCTCGACGAGGCCACATGTCTCTCGCATAAAATTATTCCCATCGTGCCTTTTGCATCACTAAACTTACGACTCATTGTCTATACTCTTAACGCATTATTTACTTATTGTTCACACAGTATTGATCCAAGACTCGATTATTAGCGACTTACGATTTCGATCTGAATGAAATGAGAAATAAAAGTCAATCCTCGTAACGTAAACACGATTCTTCGAACAATATCTATCAGATAAGATCGAAATAGATCGACGATTAATGATTTTATTTCATCGATCGTAACAATTAATAATATGAACCTTTAAGTTTACACGATTTCTTGTTATTTATTTGTTTTTTTCTACTAATGCGTTTGCGAAAATAATCGTTTACTTTAAAAATTGTCGATTATTTTTGTGTACAATTTGATAATCTTTACTATAAAATGATTAAAAAATACATAAAAGCAACTATTTATAAGTTCTTTTCATGTCCGTAGTCCTACGAAAACTGGAAAGCGAAACGTTGCTCCCACAACTTCTCCCATTTGTGCACGCAACGTATCCTCCCTACTCTGTCAATGAATATACCCTCTTCCCCTCCCCACCCCCTTTATTTCTCTCTCCCTCTTTTTATTCTATGTATTTATACGTATGGTGGTCACCCTCTCTTGGCAATGAATTATTTAAGTAATTCATTAAATTCGTTGTTCATCGAAAATTGTTAAAAAAAATTCGAATTGGTGCTTATATTTGCTTGCCAATCCAAAATCACATGATTCGTTTTCTTTTCTTTTCTTTTTTTTATTTTTCTTTTGTAATAAAATATTAAAGAACACCTTCAAACAATTTTGATAATCAACTTTAATCGATAAAGGAAAATTTGTAATTGTATCTTTAGTCAAGTTTATATTTTCGATGCGTGATATCAAGGGATAAATTAAAATATGGAAAATATTATCACGTGAAGATTGAAGATGTGAATTATGCTTTCGTGGACTAAAAGACTCGTATGAACATGCTATCGCAAGGATTGCCTACGGTGTCAACACCTCCACGACTCACAATCAGTCGTGACAAAATCAAACCGGTTTGATTCTTCAGTCGTGGCAATAGCAACCGTGAAACAGGATGTCTAAGAAGATAATTATACTATTTAGTTAGTTTATTTCCACCGTCGTCAATTAAAAATTGACTATTCTCAATGTGCAAAAAAAAAAAAAAAAGAAAAGAAAAAAAAACATGACAGAGCATGATTCACGTTCGTGGACTTAACAATAAAACGCTCTTGAAACGTGCTATGATTTTCGTGAAAACTTGACCAAAAAAATCTTCGCACCCTTTTTTATATAAAACGTAATAACAAAATGTAGTTATGACGACGCCGTTAGAAAATTGATGGGTGCATCGATAAATGTCGGATAACATGTAGAAAAAAAAAAAAAATACACAACATTTTAAATTCCAGTTAAAATAAATTAGAATTAATTTGATTGAAACATTTGCAAAAGAAAAAAGAAAAATCTACGAATATGACCGTTGGCGTAGAATTGTTAAATACACCAGAACCACATTTAATACCAGGGTAAGAGTCGTTAACCTCGAAAGAAAAAGAAAAAGAAACAGAGAGAAAGGAAAAATATTTTCCACAAAAATAAGATTAGCGAAGAAATAATCGAATGATTTATATTTCTCTTAGATATACCGGTTTTTCTCCTCAATATCGTTATCGATGCGGAGAAACTTATGGAAGTCTCACCCATAAACTTCTTCTCGATCCTTGCGTGAATCATTCGGAAACACTTGTTTTATCGAATCGTGCCACCGACGATTATCAAGTAAAGTTATCTCGGTATTTTTATTCAATGTAATGTGTCATTTCCCTTGTTAATATTATATATTATTATATTTGTATTAGTAAGAGTAAACATTAAATTCCAAAAAAAAAAATACGCATATAGGTGAGCAGACCTCCTAAAAATGACATAGACATCGTCAATTCGCGATTCAAAAGAACAGATCCCATTTATGTTCATCCGACTATTCCAGGCTACGAAGGTATTTGCGTGTTTCGATGGTCGAACGATAAAAATCAATTATTTCAATCCTTGCAACAGGTTTTGTACCAAATTTCAATGCAAATTGCGGACAAAGATACACGGTACTCGCTACCGAAGGATTAGCCGAATTTGAAAGGCAACAAATTAAAAATAAAGAGGCACTTAATCAACTCGAAACAGTAATTGCTTTACAAAGCGGAAGAAGTGAACCGCGAAATTTAAAAGATCGTTTGGTAACGTCAAACTTTCATTGACATATATATATATATATACATAGATCCAAATTTTTATTTGCAACAATTGATTATTTAGCTAATCGAAAGTCAATTTAAATTACCTATGATCACCGTTCGTCCCGATTGCGTCGGAGTTATGAGAAACTTGCCGGTCGATGAACAATACGAAGTTCCACGAGATCATGCTCCTTCCCCTTACTTTATGGATAATGCCAACCCTACAAAATATTTTATTAGCGGCAAGTATTGTTATATATATATAAAAAAAAAAAAAAAGAATGAGAACAAAATTGAAATTTTTCATCCAATTTGAATTCGAATAAAAATTAGCGTAATTCGGCTGTTTCGATCTGCGATTTTTACCGTTTCTATGGTTCATAATAATTAGTTTAGACAAATCCTATCTTAAAATCAAATTTATAATTATTACTATATTTACATTCGTATGTGTGTTGTAATTGCAAGATGACTCTTACGAGTAGCGAGAGTCGAACGCGTTATTCTTTCATTAGACAAACCGTCAGAAGTGCGTAAAAAAAATTGCAATTACAATTTTTTGGCAAAACGAGTGATATTAATTTTTTGTCAATGAAGGATATGCTGGACATATTCCATATGGATATGCACACTTTGGAGCAACCAATGTACCTGCTACCAATAGTGCACTTTGTGATTTTACTTCAAATTATCGACATCGGCAAAGCACCGAATGGGCACCTGTAACAATTTCAAAACCTGATCCCCCTCTTCTTATTCAATCGACTGAAATTTATCATAAACACGTTGGTTTGTTACCTAATTATCTTGGTCATGTTCCCGGGCAGACATTTAGGTAATTTTAATCTTTATCTTTTTTTCTCTCATTCATTATAATTTCTTGAATAAATATATGTTCTCTTAGATTTGGTAAAACATTTGGTGCTGATACCAAAGATGCAAAGAGATGGCTCCGCGGCGATTTTTCAACATAAATTTCTAATAACATAGTTAATCGATAAGCAAGGGTAATAAATAGCATGTACAATTTACGCATATATAAACATATAAATACAAATTACGCATATGATCAAATATTTAACAAAAATTATTCATTTCACAGTATTTTTAAAAAATGTATAAAACGAGAGATTTGTTATTATGATTTTGATTTCCATTCCATCAAAATTTTGGCTGCATTTTCCAAGTTTTCGTCTTTCTGTAAACAAATTCGATTCCACCAGTATGTTTTAAATAATGCATTATTATATATGCAATTACAATTAATTAAATACCTTTATAAAGCAATATCGTACAAAGTTCTCGGCTAAGTGTTTGTGTTCGGATGAATAGAAAGCGGATACAGGAATACCTTGAAGACCAACATTCTTAGTCATCCACTTAGTAAATCTATAATCTCTATTATCATCCGTTTCCTCTTCCAATTTAGTCTTTTTCTCTAAAGCTGTCCAATCGGCTATCATAAAGTAACCACCTTCTGGGACAGTAGGCAACATGCCCACATCCCTAAGAAATTTAGCCATATAATCTCGTTTTGGTAATAATTCTTTTGGTAAACTGAAGAAGTAACAGTTGGATTGATCAAATCTTTCCATTTCTTCTTCAAATCCAAGTGCCACAGCCTCCTACTCATTAAATATTGTTTATATGTTTAATAACTATATCCACATGTATATAAATAGAATTTATAATTATTTATATAATATATTACTTGAAGTGGAGTCGAGCAAGTATAAACTACATTTTGGTGTACAATTTGTAAGTTGTGCAAAAGATTTGCCGGTCCATATGCCCAGCCTATTTTCCAACCGGTGACACTAAATGATTTGCCTGCAGATCCAATGGTGATAGTGCGCTCATACATGCCAGGTAATGATGCTAAAAAAATGATAAAATGCTTATTAAAATCTTATTACTACAGCAATTTTATTATGTCAATCAAATTATCACCTATTCTAACATGTTGACTGGATCCATAAACAATCCACTCGTAAACTTCATCCGACACAACAAGAGTATTCCACTTTTTGGCAAGATCTGCTATAAATTGTAATTCATCCAATGTATATACTTTCCCGATAGGATTGTTTGGTGTATTGATTACAATTCCTTTTGTTTTTTCATTAAAAAGCTTTTCCAATTCTTTCTTATCAAATGTCCAATCGGCAGAACTAAGTGGACCATTAGTATTTTTCTATATGGTACAAATTAAAAAATAATATTCATTAATATAATCACAATACAAAAAGCAATAATAGTTTCTTTATCTATTTATAAAACTGCACCTTAACTTTTATTATTATTACGATTTCACTTACCGGTTTTAAGGGTATGAATCTAGGAATACCGCCAACAATACGAACCATTGGAACATAACAATCATAAAATGGTTCGATTATAATCCACTCGTCACCTGCATTTGTATGACCTTGTAATGCGGTATATAATGCTTCATAAGCTCCAACAGTAACAAGAACTTCATTATTTGGATCCAACTTACGCTTTAAGAGTTTAGAATATAACTTTGCAATTGCGTTGATTAATCTTGGATGTCCCTGTTAAAATTCAATTGATATTTAAGTACTCAACTTGTATCATATCTATAAAATACTTACAAAACCTCGCGTGTATTGTTGAAGAAGAGGATTTGAGCTGTTTGTGGTAGAAGCTAAAGCTTTTGTAATACTTTCAGGGGCGTGAAAGTCTGGAAAACCTTGACCCAAGTTTAATGGCTTATACTTTAAAGCAAGTTGAATATATTCAACCCTAAGGAAAAGTTGTTTTAGATATATATTAAATTGAAATAATTTCAATAATTTATAAAGTGTTTGTTAATTACCAGACAGATTTGTCATTGCCCTTAAAACGACTTGGTAATTCGAATTTCGACATCACAGCAGAATAGCTTTGAATACTTCTGAGCGTATTAGTATAAGTTGATAATTTGGTTATTATTCTGCATATGCTTGTTCTAGCTAACATCTATAAAAAGATTTTATATTCCAGATAAAAAGTTCTAGACATACATGATATAAGAAACCTATATTACACTTTTTATTCCTATTTTTTAATTCTCATGTTTACATTACCATAATGTGATATTCGAATAAAGTAAATATAAAATCTAACTATGATTGTTAATTGGAATTAATAATACACAATTATTTACAAGGAAAATATACGTATATATACATGTATATACTGAGATATCAAAAACTGTACTTGAATTTAAGTAGTTCAACAATGAATAAATAACAAATTGATATACAAACAGAATACATTAATGTAAATTGCAAAAAAAAATTTAACAAATTAGAAATTCTGATAAAACTTACATAATTGTACGTATGACACCAGTCGTATTTATTCTGGCGGGAAAATTAAGATTATATTCACACTAACATAACATATGTACCGTACGATTAACTTTAAATACTCGTCTAAACAGTTCTAAACAATAGATTAAAATTGAAGTGTAATTTTTTAAATCTACCACGAAACGATAGTTTTTAAATGAATATAAATGTTTCTTATTAGTGGAATTATCAAAATGTCTACTTAAAAAGCTACGTTACTAAAGTGGATACATGTAATGCAGAATAACTGGATTAAGTATGGCTTACAAATATAGTTGTGCAACAAGTTGCTGAAAATAAAATTTTGAAAAAATATTCTAATATACCGCGTGATACCCTTTCTCTCCTACGATTGGTTGAGAAATTAAAGAAAAGACATTTCACTGTATGAGAAATAAGTTTGTTCTCTGTTATCTTATTAAATTTTATAAAACCGTATTTTAATTGTCATTCGCAAAAGTCAAACTTTTCGCGACGTTATTTTTATGGCTCTTATATTAATAAAATATAATTAACACACCGATTATATATTTTCTTATAATCGTATAGTGTATTTCATGTGTATATTATGTGCACTATGCCGATAATACGATGGTATTGGAAATATCGAATCGAAGCAAAAATCGAACTATCGAAGCAAAAATCGAAATATCGAAAAAAATTCGATAGTGTACAAGATCGATAGTAGTAGGTAGTAAGTGTGTAAAGTTTACTATGGTTAGCCTCACTTTTTAGCAGCATGGAGATGTACACCACATAAATATTTGTACTTTGTAATTTTAAATTCTTCAAATAATGGGTCAGAAAAGAAAAAATCGTGAGGAAAAGGATGATTTTGAATATGACCCTGCTCCTAAACATCTTCATGTAGCACATATTAAAAATCAAGAAAAGCGTCTTATTGTTATTCTAGAAAATGCACAATTAGAATCGGTTAAGGTAAGATTACTTCAATATTCATTTTATTAATTTCTTAATATTCTTCGTTAAGATTTATTAATATTAACACACACTTTCTACTATAATTTTAATAATTACACATATTTTCTACTATATTTTTAACTACATGTTTTCATTTGAATACAGGTCGGTAATAGTTTTGAATTACTGAATTGCGATGACCATTTAAGCATATTGAAAAAGAATAATCGAGAACCTGGTTCGTGTAGACCGGATATAACACATCAGTGTTTACTAATGTTGATGGATAGTCCTTTAAATAGAGCAGGCCTTCTACAAGTTTATATACATACTGAAAAAAATGTATTGATCGAAGTCAATCCACAAACAAGGATACCAAGAACGTTCAAACGATTTGCTGGTCTTATGGGTATAAACCTATCTTTCATACAAAATTGAATGTTTTTTTATTTATATAGGATTAGGTATTAAAAAGTATATGTATCGTCTTTGTTACAGTACAATTATTACACAAATACAGTGTCAGAGCATCGGATGGACCAATGAAGTTATTAAAAGTTATTAAAAATCCATGTACAAATCATCTCCCAGTTGGTTGTAAAAAACTTCTTATGTCATTTAATTCGAACAAAATAAAAAATCCTAGAGAATTAGTGCCAACCGAAGAACCAATCGCTATAGTTGTAGGAGCAATGGCGCATGGACAAGTAAATATTATATTGCTCTTAAAGACATTAATTATGAATCCTTATATTTATTTATTATTATAACTAACATGATCTTTGCGTACTTACTAGGTAACAACAGATTATACGGAAGATACTATATCTATCAGCAACTATCCTCTTTCGGGTGCTGTAACATGCAGTAAATTGTGCACCGCTTTTGAAGAAGTTTGGAATATAGTTTAAGAAATAATTTAATTATATAATAAAATATAAATAAATATAAATAATAGAGAATTATTTTCACATAATGTTAAGGCATGTGTACATTGTTTAAATGTAATATTTTATACATCCTTTCCTGGGAAGAAAAGTTTGAATCTTTTTTAAGAAAATTTTGAAAAAATAAATCTAAATATGTATAATATAATTTTTATTACAAAGTTCAATGAACTTAATAAATAACGAATGCAATAATGTTTTTCATAAGATTAGAAATTAGTGAAGAGTGAAAGAGAAAGTAGAGGAACGATGACTCATCAATATCTTACTATTCGTCTGATTGGTCCACGATAGAGGACGCTTCTGACGAAAACCAATCGCTAACCGGAACAAGACATGAAATATTCGACCGGAAATACATGAGGCAATGCATCAATAATACTACGTTAACAATAGACGACTTTTGACTCTCGTATTACTTCTGACGTCATTCAAACGAAAAATGGTCGTCGTCAAGTATGCGAATGACATATTTATAACGGAACGGTTTATTAAATGATTTTCCAAATATATTCTTATATTCAAGATTATATTTAAACATATCCGTGATTTTTATGATAATTTAATCGGTGAAAGACATGGATGTGTCTAGTTGAAAAGTGATTTTCTGTCCTTTATGGAGACGCACGCCATCTTTAGTAGTAGTGTTATAAGTCGTTCGTGTAAAAGTTGGCTGGTTGAATTAATTACGAATGTAAATCGAAAAGAAAAGATTAATTGTCATATTAAATTGTGATTATTTAGATAAAAGACATATTACTTAGAAATTGTAAAGGAAACGTTTGGATCGCGTAGTTGACTTCCGTAGTACCGTGTCATGCGTTCACGATATCTGATCGACGTGTAGCGAATACGTAGTAGATTTTGGTGCGGGTCGTCACCCTAGTGATGTTAATATCGTTTTCGAATAAAAATTTGTCTCTAAACGATAACATCGATAAAAAGTTTTGCGTTTCGTGTGGCAGGGTGATCGAGGAAGCAAAGGTCGATCCATCATTAATTAGTACAACCGCCATCTTAACATATAGGTAACGGAACTATCGGAATGACTATAGGACGCAGCACGTCATAATGGAATAATACTACCTCGAACCCGCGTAAAGTTAACCACGTGCATCCTATGCTATCCATATATTAAATCTTAGTGGCGTTTACGTTGTAACGTGTTCATTGATACCGTTCGTCTTATGCTTTTGGCTAAAGCCGTTATAGATTTTGTCCTCGGCTACATAAATGCATTGTGTTTAATCAAAGAATCGCGGAATCGGACCGACATTTGCGCGCCTATTAATAAGGCGGGCTAATATTTTTCATACGATACAACTAATTATCAGAAGCAGTCTATTTATTTACATATTTTATTGAAAGACATTAGATCTTTTTCCAATGATCCAAACGCGGATTCCTTTCTTTTTGGAATGTACGAAAAGGCATTATGGGTGAATATGGAACGACGGAAATTAACCGTTGATTTTTGGATTGGTTAATAAAGCGCATTCTTATGTTATAGAGCGAATATGTATGATTATTATATACGTGTTACACGCCGTACACCACCGCCCGTCATATTTTAATATTATAAACAGGTACTAAGGAAGACTTATGCTTGTTTCTTCCCAATCTTTCTCTCTTTCTCTTTCTCTCTCATTCTACCCGAGCCCTTTCTGTTTCTTATCTTCTAACATTGTACGACAGCTGCTATTCGATAGTTTACGATAGCTAGCTCATATGATAAGGTACCGTAACGAGTAAACAAGTAAATGTTTTCATAAACACGTTCGAATTCCATTCGAAGTATTCATTATTTGTTTACGAAGTAAGGGGGAAGGAAGAAACTTTCACCACGTGGGTCGGAAAGAAACAGAATCTTAGCGAACGTTCAACGAATGCTCGAAAACAAATTTACTATTTTATATTTTTTCTAAAAAAAAAAATCTAAATAAATATTATTTTCTTATTACAAGAATATAATTTTTTTCATATTAACAAAAAAGGATAATTGTTTTGTATACATTGAGATGAGTCAGAATTGGCGCGTTAAACTTCGTGTAACCTCGTGTAACTTCGTGTAACTTCGTGAACGTTCGTAGGAATTTTCTATAGAAGGAAGCGCGGGAAGGGGAGAGAGACAGGTATTACGGAAGGAACTACGGAACAGGACCATCCGGTACGTCGCGTAAGAATGCGTAGCCATTGTTGGTGCTACGGTCGTTAAGTTTTTAGATACAAGATCGTGATGGAGAAAAGGCTTTAGGCAGTGCAAGTTGATAGGAAAATGTAAATGTAACTCTGCACGATCCATTGAAGGGATATTTACGTGAGAGACGATCGTCCATATTAAATTGTGAATCTTGGAACTGTTGTATACATAAACTCATCGCGGTCGTCGTAGGAAGTAGTAGTATCAGAGCGAAGAAGACGTCGGTGGCGGCGGTGGTAGTAGTGTATAGTGTGGCAGCGGTGGCGGCGGCGGGCTAGCGATAGCAGCGACAATAACGGCAATAGCGATATTTCAAGTACTAAAGTGTAGTAAGTATAAAGTCGGGAATAGAGAAGTGCAGTGGGACTGCAGACTGCGTTATCCGATGCACGCGTTCGAGATTGTGCCGCGAGTTCACGTTTGTGAGAGTGGGTGAGTGTTTAATTGGTGTGGTGTACTCGCTGAATCGGTTACGAGGAAAATAGTAGTGGTAGTGGCAATCGCTAAGATAAAGACGGATTAATACGAGGAGGACGAGGACGGCGGTGGCGGTGGTGGTGGGCCGCGGCGGCAGCCATAACAGCACCAAGGCGAGCAAACTAGTAGTGAACGCAGGGAGAAAGCGTGCTTCCGAACTCAAATAGTACTAGTGTTTTTCCGTGATTCGCTATCCAAAGGAAAGTGGGCCCATTAACGATCAGGTAATATGAATTGACTAAGAATATTGTTTATAACTTAATAGAAAATGTAATGCATGCCACGATGCGCCGTAACGCGATGCGTAAGTTGCGCTCGGTAACGGTAGCGGGCCCTTGGGAGCTTTCTTTCCCGATTGGCCGCACCGCCATGTTGAATGAAACCTACGCTAAAGCGAGTGTTAACAAAGACGATTACAAATATCCACGCGCTTAGAAATCATGCTTTATTTTACCCAGAGTGGCTTGCTTTAAATTCTTCTACGGCGTCCCGCTGGCGTTTGTTGTGTATTCGACAGTGCATTGTGGGCGCGGGTTTCTCCTACACATTGCTTTGCCCCTCCTCACTCTTTGTCGTCATTCCCCCTCCACCATTCGTTTCTCTCTCACTTTCTCGCTTTTTTCTTCGTGCTTCCTACTTTCCATCTTCCGTGCTTATTTCGCTCGAGTCTCCTTCGTCTTCTTTCGTGTCTTTTCATTCTTCGACCTTTTTTCTCTTCTTCTTCTTTCTCTTTCTTCTCTTCCTCCTCCTCCCCCATCATCGTCTTCCACTCCTCTTTTTCTTCTACTTCTACCTACTTTTCCATCTTCTTCACATCATTTCTTACCTTTCTTATTCAGCTTTCCTACTTTTAACGGCATTTTCATGACTCGTGAACACCTGTTTTCATTTCTCCTCTCTCTTCCATAAACCCCGATTTAACCGAATTTTTATTTGTAATAACGCGACGCGCCCTCGCTTTGTGGATCGTTGACGAATTATTTCTTTTTTTCGTTTGAATCGACTCAGCTGTTCTTATTGCACTGGTTTGCTTGCTCCTTGCTGTTATAAATCTTGGTATGATTTTTTTTTATTGTCTTTTTCACTTTTTTTAGTTTCTTTCCATAGTTGCATTCTTTTAGAATAATAAGGTTAGTTCTCTGTCGACAATGAGAATCATCTTATGTCTTTTACTGATGCTATTACCATAGAATTTTGTATCTTAACCTTTAAATATTCGATAAGGCTTAGATCACAAAATAAAGTTTTGTTTTGTTGTATCACTTTATTATAAATTATTATGATTTACTATTCATTAAAACGAATTCATTTTGAATCTGATTTTTGTTCTTTCAAGTCATGCTACAGAATCATCTAATTTTATTCGTTTAATACATATAAAGCAATATTAGTATCTCTTATAAAATCTAAATTGATATTTTTTGTAAAAGGAACCAGGAAGAAATTAATAAGGGATATTTGAACGTGCTTTACTTACTTCAAATATCGATCAAAATAAAGATTATATTATTGCAATAATAACAGAAAGTTAAAAAAAAGAAATAAAGTTTTTGTAATCTTGCATGCATTAGAAGAACTTAGTATGCACAATAGTGTAGTGTTTGTTTATACGTGTAAATGTTTAACTTGGTTTGAACAAAATAAATGAATTTTTAGGGTTTTATACACTATCGGGTATTATTATTATGTTATTCAGATGTTGCTAGTATCGCGAGTATTGACTGGAGGTACGGAGTATCACAGCGGTATACAGGGCTGACATTCAAAGTACTACCATTCGGTAGGCTTTAGTAGTGTTATGCCTCCTCAGCATCAATCTCCGTGGTTGCAGTGCGATTCTCCCAACAAGCAATTAATGAGCAACCGTGTTCAATTCAAAATATTTATTTGCCATCTCAATTGTTGATGAAGCCTCATAGCATCGAGCATCAGCGTAAGGCAGTTACCTGCTGCATAGCATTTATGTACCATATATGTCCGAAAGGTTGGTATAGCTCATTAACGTGGATTTGATGCATTCTATGATACAAGGAAATTACAAATATATATATTAATGTGGCATTATATCATTTTGTTTCGTTAGGAATTTCAATTTTTTATTTCAGTAGCATCGCAAATGACATATCTACAGACTACATTTGTCATTAAAATCTTGTATAAATTTGATTTATTCAGCTTTACTATTATTATGTCAATTTGGTTACATTCAAGTATTTTTTAACTATAGCGCAGTAACCAAAGCGCATAAATATTACAAGTCGCATACATATTAAAAAATAGTCTTTTATAGTTAACCATAATTTACATATAGAAAAATGAATACTTAAATAAATTTTGCTTTTCTTTTTTCAGAAACGAAGTCAAGATGCAGCAGGTGGATACTATTTCACAAAATAATTCGGTGAGTAACTTGTTATAAATGTATTTAATGTAGCGTGTAGCACAGCTTGCTTATTAATCTACTAACACTAGATTTGGAAATTATATAGAAATTTGTTCATCGTCTATACACATATCCTACTTATTATTCTTCGTAGTTAAACTTGTTTATTTTAAGATTATCAATAAATATACGATTAATAACGTTTCCTCCAATGTAAAATATCCTACTAAATATAAAGTAATAGTCTTGGTAATAAATAACTATAACTGCACACACATATATGTTAAATTATAGGCTTTGTAAATAGCAGAAAGCATTGCTTTTTCATGAAATTATATAACACCTTAAAAAATGTTAAGGGTATTAACATTTGTTTATATAAATAACAAATTTGTCTAAACTATGCGTCATGAATATTGCTATTTTCATATATAATTTACAAATTCATAATGTGTTAAGTTTAATTACCATTTGACTGAAAAGTACATATGAATTACAGTTAGATGTGGAGGAGCGAGAAAGGCTGTGTAATATACCGAAGGTGAGGTTCCATGTTGATTCCATATTTTATGAAATAAGATATATAATAGACATCTTAATCAACAATTTGCACTTTACTAAAAGAAACAATTTATAATTTTGCTTCAATATGTTAATCTAATCGTATGCAGTCGTAAGCTTCTAAATAGCAAAAAAAAGCAAATTAACAAACGTAGATTCTAAAACTAGAAGAAATATTCTAAATCTGTTTCCTATCTTTGCTCTAAAATTAAATATTTCTTTATCTTCATATCAATAAATCTAACAAAAACCATCATTTTTAATCAATTTATGTTATTAAAATTTGGAAATTGGTGTTAATCAATATTAATCTCGATATGTAATTGTTCATATCCTACATATAAACTTTGATTTAAAACTGTTCCCATGTAACTTGCATGATCTACATGCTAGAAAGATTTTGTCGATGTCCATATTATCTTTAGAGATTTTCAAAGCATAGAAAGTACAAATATTTATATTGGGACATGGACCTTTATTAAAAATTGCTTGTACGCAGCTATGGAACTTAAATATTTAGCAGCCTAATTCGCTCGCTGCATGAAGGATTATCTTTTGCATGCCGTTTTGTATTTACTAACACTTATTAATCTTTTCATGATATTTTTTATTTAAATTCTATTAGAAAAATCTACTTAATATATTATTTTTCATTTAAATAAGTTTATGCAATATGTTATTTCTATTTTGAATTTGACAAAATAGGGAATTTGGTAGAAAAATGGTTAAAATTAGTTTTTTCTACAGTTTGCTTTATCGCATATCTCAAATGTTTTCTGTTCAAGTTTTGTTTAAAGAACTGTTAATACTAACACAAGACAAATCTTTCAGTAATTAAAAAAATATTTTATTGTTATACTTTAGTAAATTTTATTTATATATTTAAATGAAATAAAATCTTTATACTGCTTTGCAGAATGCAAATTTTCTATTGCTACAGTAGTTAATTCTATCAGTTTTTGAAAATGTAGATGTAGCTCTAACAAATACATGTTACATAACTTGAATCATCTTTAACAAATTTCAAATAAAAAATATAGACGAGTGCCCCTGGTAAGGCATCGGCCACACCAGCTACGCCGGGGAAAGAACCACCTCCTCGCGAAGAGCCAACAGTGGAACCTGTAAACGGTGTTGTGCAACCACCGGTTGTTCCACCTCCTAATCGTCCAGGACGAGTTACAAATCAATTACAATTTTTGCAAAAGGGTGTACTAAAACCAGTATGGAAGCACCAATTTGCCTGGCCTTTTCAACAACCTGTAGATGCGAAGAAGCTAAATCTGCCAGTACGTTAAAACCAATATTTATATAGTGCATGTAAGATATTGTCGATTACATGTTATTATTCTATATTTTATCATTTATTTATCATCTTATTTTTAACAGGATTATCACAAAATTATCAAACAACCAATGGATTTGGGAACAATAAAGAAACGATTAGAAAATACATATTATTGGTGTGGAAGAGAATGTATTCAGGATTTCAATACAATGTTTACCAACTGCTATGTCTACAACAAGCCAGGAGAGGATGTTGTAGTCATGGCACAAGCACTCGAAAAATTGTTTCTTTCGAAGGTAATAAATTGTAATAGTAAAATGTAATGTTTATAGAAGACTATATTAGCAGGAGACAAAAAAAAATCACAATTTGTACATTTATATAATAGGTTGCACAAATGCCGAAAGAAGAAGTGGAACTCGATCCTCCGGTTCCAAAAGGGCCCAAAGGCAAAAAAGCTGGCAAAGTAGGAGGACTAGTTGCTGGAATGACAACAACTGGAAGTACAGGAAGAGGTCGTCCTTCCTCGGTAGCAGCAGCTGTTACATCCAGTGTACCAAATAGTTTGGCACCTTCAGCCACCTCGGCGGGTACAACTGGTGTCATACCTATGCCTCCTCTCGGAACACAAGCACCTGCTTCTGTACCGGGCAGTACGAATACAACTACTATTCCTCCACCGTCGAGCTTAGGAGTCACTCCAATGGCCACTCACAACTCTTTGCCTCAACAAGTTGTCCCTCCAACGGGTGGTTACCATGCGCAACCAGCTATGGACCCACAAACGGCATCAGCTGTACCACCTCCACCTCAGGTTCCCACAGCTCCAACTGTAATGCCTCCATCCCAGCCAGCCAAGTTGAAAAAGGGAGTGAAAAGAAAAGCTGACACTACAACCCCTACAGCTAATTCGTTCGAACCAATTTATGCTCCATTGGATTCTAAGAATGCAAAAATTCCAGCAAGACGGGAATCTGGTAGACAGATTAAAAAGGTATGTATATTTCATATAGATATATGTCATTATCTTTAATCGGCATTATTATCAAAAACGAATGTATCTGGGTATGATATGATCAAACTCAATAATTTAAAGAGCTCAAATTTGCTATGTTCTTTTATCATGTTAGCTTATATTTTTTAATCAAAAATGCTGCTGTGTGTTATGTTTATTATTCATAAAAGAAAGTACACAGACATGTCTAGAGTTTTGTACTTTGTAAATTGATTCCAGTCAAATCTATTGCAAGAAACATTTCTGCATGAAAATTATGAGTTAAATGAAAACGTAGTTTTTCTAGAAATCTTTAAAAATATAATCTCAAACCTTTATATTAAATGTTTATTATTGTATTTCACATCTCATTTTTTTTTAATGTCTACAATCATAATCATACACAGTCATTCCCTGCATGCATGATCATTTCATTCCATATAGACATTAACAAAAGGGTTCATGTCGGGGCTGTTTCAGCCAACGAGGCAAGGGGAAGACGGCTTAGTGTCATTTCACCAAGCCAACATGCCCTTGATTGGGGCTATGGGCCAACAGGTATAAATACTGTTACTTCATCACATTCCTTCCTTTCATTTGTGTCGTCTTATCATATTTATTTTTAAATTTTTGAGTCATTAAATATTAAGAATAATCCTTTCAGTAGAGCTTAAAATTAAAGTCATTTGTAGTGTTTGGCAATGTGTTTAATCAAAATATAAATTATTACTTTATTTCTTTTTTATTTTTCACATATATTTCTCTAATCTTCTTATTCTTATTCAGTTTTTATTACTATTATATTTTTTTTTATATGCTGCAATTAAGAACTGTATTTTTAATAAAAAAAAAGCTAGCTCAATATTACATATATAATATTATATACTAATTTAAACTTTTTATATTTTTTTCAGCCTCCGCATAATAATGGAAAATCTAAAGAAAAACTTTCGGAATCACTTAAATGTTGCAATGAGATTTTAAAAGAGCTTTTTTCTAAAAAACATTCGGTAATTATAAGTAGCAATAGTTGTAATAATTAGCATTAAATTAACCCTTTGATTGTGTTGTACATTCAAACTCGGAACCATCTAATTATGCGTGGTTTTATATTTGCACGTATGTCAATGTCCATTTGAATACTTTTGTATAATATTGATGAATATGAGTGGATGTATATGTGCCCGTTGCAATCAAAGGGTTAAATTGATATTATATTAAAATAATTTATTACCAGAAAAATGATTTCGTATATACTATAAATATTATTTATTATTCTTTTAAATTAAAATTTATTTTAACAGTATATTGCAGTGTCTGTCATACTTTTAATTTCTTAACAGGGTTATGCATGGCCTTTCTATAAGCCAGTTGATGCAGAGCTATTAGGTCTGCATGACTATCATGACATTATTAAGAAACCAATGGATCTTGGTACTGTAAAGGTAAGATTGTCTTTTTATGAAATTATTATACTTTCATTAATATATATGTATGTACGTATGTATGTATGATGTTAGGAAAGCTTAAATTTATTTTCTTTTTTATTTATTTATTTGTTTTTTCTGTTTTTCGATAGAATACAATGGTTTGTTTCTTGTACTCAATCGTGTTTGTTTCCTACAGATTAAAATGGATACTCGCGAATACAAAACAGCCCCAGAATTTGCTAGTGATGTGAGACTTATATTCACCAATTGTTACAAATATAATCCTCCAGATCATGATGTCGTTGCAATGGCTAGAAAACTTCAGGACGTCTTTGAAATGAGGTAAGTCAATAATTATTCAAAATAATCTCTTCATTTAATTAATGAAGGAATTGAACTCCGGTTAATTCGACTGAATTTGATTAATAAGGTACGCAAAAGTACCTGACGAGCCTTTGGGAAGTATGTCAGTAATGAAGGGTAGCAGTAGTAGTGGAAGCAGTTCCGGATCCGAAAGTTCTTCCGATAGTGACGATTCTGAAGAGGAACGTACACAGAAATTAGTTGCTCTTCAACAAGAGGTTCTTAATTTTGTTTATTCTTATGTAATAAATACAGTTAGAAGGAGTAATAATTATATTGTTAATATTCTCTTTTACAGCTTAAAGCTATGCAAGAACAAATGAGAAAATTAGTCGAAGAAAGTGGTAAAAAGAAGAGCAGAAAGAAGAAGCCGGAAAAACCAAAATCAAAGCCAATGAGTAATAAAAGTAGTAGCCTTGTTGGTAGTCATACTGGTGCCATGAAAGAACTTATGAAACCAAGCGGCGGAATTCCCAGTGTTTCTGACAGTGTTGGTACTAGTATAGCTAGTGTTGCAATGGGCGCAAGTGATCTAAAAATGCCTGGTGGTATGAGTAGTGATCTTCACCATCCAGCGATAGCAGTAGGACCAAATAAAACACATACGACAGGAAGTTTAGGTCATCATTTGCCAACTGCAACGAATGCTAAATCAAAAGGTAAAGGAAGAGGTCCTGGGAAGGCTACTGCAGCTAATACTGCATCCAAAAGGCCGAAAGCGAATAGTAGGTCAAGTGGGAATAAAAAGAAATCAATCAATCAACCACCTCCAATAACATTTGATTCAGAGGATGAAGACAATGCTAAACCAATGTCCTACGATGAAAAGAGGCAACTTAGCTTGGATATTAATAAATTACCTGGTACGTTATAATGCAATAAACTTACCTTCCTATAGTATTTCTTTTTATTATAACATATGTCTCTATATTAATTTATAATTTCTATTTATTTTCATATTTTAGGAGATAAACTAGGTAGAGTTGTTCACATAATACAATCTCGGGAGCCTTCATTGAGGGATTCCAATCCAGACGAGATTGAAATCGATTTTGAAACTCTAAAGCCTTCCACCCTGAGAGAGTTGGAAAGCTACGTTGCATCATGTCTCAGGAAAAAACCACGTAAGTTTAATTAAAATTTTATTCCGATATTGTTTGTAAAACTTATTTGATACTTTTTCCAAATCAGTCTACACTGTGTCATATAATATAACAATTGTTTATAGATAAAAAAGTTAGTGGAAAATCAAAGGATGAGCAAATAGCAGAGAAAAAGCAAGAATTAGAAAAAAGGTTGCAGGACGTAACTGGTCAATTGGGGAACGTGAAGAAAACTGCTAAGAAAGGTTCATTTTTATTTTTTAAATTTTACTCTTATATTTGTATTTATATTATTATTTTGTTTTTTCTTCCCTTCTCCTGAATTATAAGGGTAACCATAAAAATGCGGTTTTGTTTTTATAGAAGACAGTAGTAAGTCAGTCGACGTAGTTGGAACTGGAGGTGCCAGTGGACCTTCACGATTATCCGCTTCAAGTAGCAGTAGCAGTGATAGTGATTCCAGCAGTAGTTCACTGTCGTCGAGCACCAGTGATTCGAGCGACAGCGAAGCAGGTTAGATATAAACTTCATGTAACTACTATTAAACCCGTACTTGGGAACAAAGGACTACTTATTGTAAAGTAGTATCAATGCAAGAACGTGAAATAATTCTTCTGTGAGATTTCAAATTACGAGGTTATTTGCGAGTATTATTATATATCAATTAGAAAACGATAGGTTCTTTTTTAATCCTTGATGTACTTTGGGGTATTTCTATCAAAATTATTTTTCATAACGCATCGATTATATTTTATAGATGGTATCCTTCAATTCTTATGAATACAAATAATTCATACACGTGAAAAAAATCAGTTTTGTTTTTTGAAATTATATTATAACTTTATTCACAAAGCGTGTCATATATTTCATATATATATATATATCTTGATAATAAACTAAACAATTAAAATAATTCTAGAATCTTTTCTGGTTCCATATTCTTTAAATTTATTGGTTTAATGTCTTTTTTGTTTTGTTTTTGTTTTTCCTTATTTTCTGTCTGTTGGATTTTTAAAAAGTATCAGTATAGAATCAATTATATGTTAAATAATATTCAGAACTAGATATTTTTATTTTAAAGAACTTCGTTGTATCATGTGATATTTTTAAATTTAGATATATGTATATGCATACGTGATTAAGTATATATTTAATAAATAATACAAAATTTAATTTTACTCGGTAACAGTTTATTTCATTTATGTTGTTTTACTTTATTTTATTTTTTTGTTTTGTTATAGCAGCTTTATCATTAATACTAAAGTAAAATATCACATGATATGATGCTGTTAATAAAAAAGCATCCAAAAAATAAAAATTTTTTAGTTACATTTCTCTTGATAATTCAAATAAATCCAAAGTACAGATTTTTTGTTGATATTAAAATTTTTGCGAAAAAAAGAATGATTAATTACATATAAACTTATATACGAAATTAGGGATTTCATTATTTTATGATTGCACAAATCATCGCAAATATCTTCTTAAACTGCTAAATCTTGCTTATTAACTATTGTATTTATTAGGACGGCGTTATTCGTGTAGTATAAGTGGTGCGTTATATTAATGCAAGTACAAATGAAGTGACAAGTTTCATTTGATTTTTCATAATAAAAGCATACAGAAATTACATTTATACATGTATATGTGTACGTATATATGTATAATTTATATATAAAATTTTATTATATAATATATATATATATATATATGCATATATGTATAAATATAAATTTGATATAGAAATCAGTAAAAATGTCACTGGACATAAATATTTGAAACTTGACACAGCCGAAAAAATTTTATTTAATTTATGAGACAAAATGCAATGGTGAGAAAAAGGTGAACTAGTGGAGTGCAGACTGTGTTTAGAGGATACCATAATATGCCATACCAGGTTCTTTGACGAGTTACATTATTCATTGAAAAAAAAAGAAGTGAAAAAAAGGTAAAATAAATTAATTATATTTTCTCTTGCTCTATCAGTGTTGACAATACTTTCTGTTGCTCGAAAGTCAAATATAATTCCTCATTCAAGGTTACTGAATTTTTCACTGCAGTCTTATTTTGTAATATAAGAAAAACAAACTGGAAAAATAATATTTTTCTGGATATGTGAAGTTACACTTTTATACATATATATAATATATATATATATATATATATATATATATTACATATAGAAAGACTGTAGTGCCAAGTATTAGTACCTTGGAAAGTTATAGCTTGTCCTGAAAATTACATTGCTCATCATAATCTAAGCAACCTCATGCAGTATGTTAACTCTTGCAAACTTAATCTTTATTTACATTAATTCATAAGCAGAGCAATAATTGTATTACTGTGTTTTTTGATATATCATTGAGTTTGATTTTTCATATTGATCCGTTCATGCCGTATCATTTCTCAGAAGTTAGTACAGTGACATTAATAAGAAGCGTTTTTATCGAACTGTGAGTGGGTATATATATTAGGATTATTTGGATGAATAAAAGTGCGCTTAGGATACTGAATATTTTTATTCGCATTTATGGATTAGACTATGTGGACTTGATGCTTAATTTAATCGAAAGGAGTAAATCAGGCAACGATAAAATGTCATACACAACCGGTAACAAATGCTGCAGACAATGTGTATTGGTGGCTGGTTTTGTAAAACAGCTCATTCTATGAGTTTAATAGATGTACTTTCGCGCCTATATTTATCACATGCTAGTCAGTCACACTCTTCAAATCTGTCGCCTCCGCAATTAATATCAGAAAATGTGCATTCAGTGTAATAAAACAACAAAAATGAAAACAAAAAAAATAACAAACAAAAATAAAAATGGGTTCATGGGTAATCTCATATGTATATCCTCTTCAAATGTTAAATAGATACTGCTTACGTTTTGACTAAGACATGACTCTGCAAAGCCAATTTATGTAAGTGCTTTCTTTAAACTTGATTGCTATGTTCATAATTATCTCGTAAGCAAGAGTAATAATAAATAAGTGCAAAATAGCATTATATTACTCATATGAGATGTAATGGAAATGAAGAAATCAATTATTTTTGTCATTTGGATGAAATAATAATGCCTAATTAAGCAGGTTGATTACGCAAAATCAATGATGATTCGTACGGAGCTAAATGACCATCGCCTGAATGAGTGTAATATGATTTCTTTTGTTGCAAGATTATGTGACTTTGAGCATACATGGTTTGTCTTGACATAATAGAAAAAGAGAAAGGCAAGGGGAGCTTACCAAGAAGCGTGTTGAAAGACAGATTACGATTGCAGTAAGAAGAAAAATTAAAGAATCTAAATATATAACAGAAAAAGACAGTAAGGATAAGAGGATAATGGATATCCAACATAAATAAGGTGCCCTAGCCTCCAAACACATTGTTTGCACTCTGCTAAGCTTTGCTGATCGTCGTGTCATTACTTTATTTATCACTAGTTCTTCATCTATAACCATTGTCAGTTATTTTTATTTTTCATTGCTCGAGTTTGACAAATAAAAGTGGAAAGAATTGTCTTCGTATCATAGGGACAATATTATGCCAATGATAATTATAACAAAGTTGGTGTGGTTTTACATGCCTTGATATATCAAATATAATAATAATAATATTAATAATAATAATAATAATAATAATAATGATAATTCATATTAGAATCCAATTTTACTTCTTATTGCATTAGAACTTGAAGATTATATAGCAATGCCTAGAACGTATCATCAGTTTGAGATATAAAGTTCATAAACAGTTTATGAGGTAATTATATTATTTTAAACCCGTCCTACTATATATAAAACATTTTTAGAAAGTCTTTTATACGCAAAGTTTAAGAAATATTAATTTTAATGATATTTTGTTTTTTTTTTGTATTTTTATCTGTAAATGTCTGAGATTCATGATAATGTTTTTTGTTGAAATATCATGCAAGTTTAATTTTTATACATAGTGAAATGTTTGTATAAGGCGATATTACGGACGTGATCAGCATTACATCCTAAAGTACTTGAAAAAGAGCACTTTATAGATATTCAAAGTGTTGCGGAATACGCGATTTGATAATTAATTAAATTAAAGGTGATCAAAATTGCACTCAAGTACAATTAAATGGTATCATTAATTATACACGCAGCACAGCGTACTTATTGTTCTAAACAAGAACATATTGACAACAACAACAAAAATAGGGTATTTAAAGACATTAACATTATTCACAAAAACCACAATGATTGGTCAGAAAAAAGTGTTCGTCGAATTTTAAGAAAATTATTAAATGATTACAATTAATATACACACATACTTGTGCGATAAACGGTGTATCTTATATTATTTGATGATTTTTAAAAAAAAACTATTGAAAGTTTCATAGGCAAATTTTCAATTGAGATTAGTTAGAAATATCTGAAACAACAAAAAAACATATAAAAGCGTGCGCTGAATTAGGTCGTATGCATCTCTACTTATAATACAATCATCATTAGCTTGTAACGTGAGATATATATATATATATATATATATATAGAACGTTTTATAATAATGTTTATATATTGCCTTCCAAATTTTTTCTAGCATTTTATTCTATACGCAGGCACTTGTCTGAATTGATTTGCATCCTTAATGAAAATTAAGATGTCGCTCTTCTTCCTTTCATATCGTTATATGCAAAAGCAGACTTAACGTTTAATATTGCTAATGTTTTATTACATATAGAAAAAAATTACTTTATTCAAAAGAAAACACTTATATATATTCTTTTTCACGGAAGTGCACCTACATTTCATCTGTTTTTGTGTGTATTGCGAACAATAGGAGTAGTACACACCTGCGTACACGTTTTGTACATAGTGAGAATTAATATATCATAAAATAATAATAAGAATATATGTATATATATAATATATTATATAAATATATTATATATATATATATAATA